>NW_027057090.1:0-4000 GCF_011386835.1 Chrysemys picta bellii
GAGACACATTGACAGGGCTGTGGGCGGGGGTGGGGTGGCTTGCTCTTTGAAGTTGATCCACTATTTGGCGAATAAAGAGATTACTTCAGTCTCCAAGGCAGTGAACCTCATGCCCGCTCGGAATGAAATTCATAAAAAGCCTGATCCTGTGAGATGCTGAATGTCCTCAGATCCCATTGGCTTGAATGTTATTTAAGGCAGCTCGGCATCTTGCTGGATTGGGCCCTAATTGAATCAAAAGTCTGCTGTGGTGGTGATGGCAGCAAAGAAAAATAAGAAGAACAGGAGTACTTGTGGCACCTTAGAGACTAACAAATTTATTAGAGCATAAGCTTTCGTGGACTACAGCCCACTTCTTCGGATGCATCCGAAGAAGTGGGCTGTAGTCCACGAAAGCTTATGCTCTAATAAATTTGTTAGTCTCTAAGGTGCCACAAGTACTCCTGTTCTTCTTTTTGCGGATACAGACTAACACGGCTGTTACTCTGAAAAGAAAAATAAGGAAATTCACTCCACAGGCTGACCTCCAATCCCCAGCCACAGCAGGGAATTTCCTTACCTACTTCCTTAATACACCCTGCTGTGCGTGCGGCCTGGAGGTCAGCCTTAAATGTGGATATCCTTGTGTTTCTTTGCTTCCATCACAGCCTCAGGAATGTAGTTTTGGGTCAATGAATATGCTGTACATAATGGTTTTGGCTCTAATCACAACTCACCAGGACCCTTAAGATGTTCTATGCGTTCAGTCCGGATGGTTATTTCTAATTGCCGTAGGTAGTTCAATATTTGCTAAGCACTAATCCACAAAGGCATTTAACCTTTGTGGAGCTGGGCCTAAATCTATGGAGAAAAATATGAATTTTCAAAGCAGTGTTTGGAACTAGCTGTCAGCATCTTCAGTATCTCCATGAATGGAGATGGGGTCCTTCACAGAGAAGTGCCATTCTGCTGGGACTTCACAGGCCATCACACTGTAACCAGTTCCTGAGTTTGGAGACAGGAAGTGCACCACAGTGCATGAAATCATGAGAGAAGCTGGACACGGTCACAGTTGTAAGGTGTGTTAAAGGACTCTCACAGTCCAAGGTTATTAATACAAAACCTTTCATGCTTCCAACATGCTAGAAAAAAAAGATGAAGATGCTCTGGTTGGCGAAATAAACGTCAACTGTAACTCGTTCAGGCAAGGATCCTTTTCCTGTTCTGTGTTTGTACAGCACCTAGCACAATGGGGCCCAGTCCAGGTCTGGGGCTACTGCAATACAAACAATAAAAACAGTAATAAAGAGACGGATGAAGCAATTGGAATCTCTGCCAGGCTTGGAATGTGGCACAAAGGGGGCCCTTTGTGTGCAGGGAGTCAAGAAGTCACAACACTTCTCAGATGTGATGTTCTTAAAAGGAGATTTGGATTCTTCTTAAGAGTCTCAGTTTAGGTCTGTCATTGACCTCAATGGAGCCAGGATTTCACCCTTTGAGTCTCATTTAGTAGCTGTATAAAATGAGGAGGATACCTGCTTTACAAAGCTGGCCTATATTAATGTTTGTTCTCATTGCTGTGAGCCTTGTCCTCCCTCTCCTGCTCCTTCCTACTTGTTATACCTTCCTACTTCGTTATATACTCTGTGGATCCATGTCTTGAATTTGATGGCAAGCTCCTCAGGGCAAGGACTTCTACTTCCGGTAAAGTGCCTAGCACAATGGGACGCCGCTATTTTAATAAAAAACAATTATAGAGATTTCAAGAGGCACGGTTGTTTGTAAAGTGCGTTGTGGTACTCAGATGAAGGCACTATGGCCAGGGTTCTCAAACTGGGGGTCGGGACCCCTCAGGGGGTCATGAGATTATTACCTGGGGGGTAGTGAGCTGTCAGCCTCCAACCCAAGCCCCGCCTTGCCTCCAGCATTTATAATGGTGTTAAATATATAAAAACATGTTTTTAATTTATGTGGGGGGTCGCACTTAGAGGCTTGCTATGTGAAAGGGGTCACCAGTACAAAAGTTTGAGAATCACTGCACTACGGTAATAACATTGTGTGCTTCTGCTGTGGCAGACTGACAAGATCCTGTAATATCCTGAACAAACTTTATGGAATTAAGCTAAACTTTACTGAATTAAACTAAACCTTACTGGATTAGGGTAAATACCTTTGTACATTGTATTAAAAATGCAATTGTGTATATGTTATTGTGGCATTGTATGTATCTTCTCTAGTAGTAGGAGGATACTAATGAACTTCCTCCTTACCAGCCCTTTGAAACCACCCCCCTGCAGAGATATGCCTATCCTAGTTCAAACTGGATTCTCCAGGGACCAAGAGACAAGGAGAAATCTTTTGGATAAATGATCTGGGTTTAAATGGACTCAGGGTCTTCTTCCTGATCCAGCAAACAGATGTGACCTTTGGTCCACAGAGGGTCCCAATCCTCAGTGTAGGGTTGGAAGGATAGGGCCTGCCAGAATGCATGTTAGCATGTGTATAGGTTGAGGTTCTGATCTCGTTTTTAATGTTTTCACTGTCGTGCTTTTTACCTTATATCTGCAACAACTCTCTGTTATCAGTATCTGAAGACAAAACAAGCAAGTCTATTTAGTCTCTGCAGTGAAGGCAGAGAACTGTGCAGCAGAGCCATACCCTGCTCAGATGGGACTGAGACGCAGGCAACAGTCTGGGGAAGCCGAGAGTGAGTGCCCTTGCTGGACCTCAGGGGAGGGGGAGAAATACAGGTGCAGTTACGCTGAATGGTGAGTCATGTTCTGGAAAAATGCAACATTGTACGCACTCTTTACAAAAATTATTATGCCCTTATATCTGGAGAAACATTGAGCCATCTATTGCTGTGTTCCATGCAAATTCTCCATATCCTCTCGGCTTCAAAAGCCGGATATTGACAGTAAATATTGTAAGTATACGACCAAGCTAATTCTTGGCTTCTTATTTACAAAGGATCCCGGACCTATTACATACCATTTTCCTGATCTTACGCATGCACCACCACAGCAAGCCAAAAAGGAAGAGCATTTGGCTTTGATGTCCAGCAAAAATGTGATGATTAATCACAAAAAAGGAAATAACTTGATATACATACAGACAGACACACACAAAATCTTGGCACAATATGCAAATCTCTTCTGCTAAGGGCAGACACAGCAAGCCAGATTCTGATCTCAGGCCTGGTCTACACTAGAAAATTAATTTAGTTTAACTACATTGGTCTGGGGATTGAAAAATCCACGACCTTGAGCAGCGTTGTTAAGCTGACCTAAGTCACCCCGTGTAGACGGTGCTACGTTGATGGAAGAATTCTTCTGTTGATTTATCTTCCGCCTCGGGGGGAGGTGGATTACCTACACTGACGGGAAGGGCTTTTCCCATTTACGTACCTAGCATCTACAGTGAAGCCTATAGCCTCAGTTGCAGTAGTGTAAATCCAGAGTAACTCCACTGAAGTCAATTAGTGAGATCAGGAATTGGTGATAAAGAGAGCAGTGCTGAACTAAACTGGATCCTGAACTGAATGGAGGCAAGCCAGTGCAGTTGTTTAAGGAAACTGGCTAAATGTGGTCGAGCGTGACCTGGCACAGTACGACTGTGTTTATTTGATGGTGCTTTTTCCCAGGCTACACTAATCTTGTAGATCTTTGTTACCTTTACTCCTTTTCAACAAAGGAGTAGGTAAACAGAAGAAAGTGCCTCTTATCATTCACTTCTGCCTTTCTTGCAATTTCTCCAGTACAACAGTAACCGCACTGTAGTACTTGCAAAAAGGCTGTTGGCTGAGGTGAGAGCTAATTTGTTTAGAATTACTAAGAGTAGATATCCAGAAAATAAGATTTGTGATAAAGTCAGAGTTTACTAATGCAGTTGATAGCTCTATAAACACTAAATGCATGAATTGTAACTTTTATATGATTAATCTAATTGATAATTTGAAACAACAGCTTTACAAGAGCTCACTGGGTACAGTTTATTTTGTTTTTAATGATTGACTCATTTA
>NW_027057091.1:0-4000 GCF_011386835.1 Chrysemys picta bellii
CTGTCAGGGTTAACCATATGGGAACAAAGGTCCAATGGGACCTATATTGCTGTACAAGCTAGCCATGGAGGCTTGCATGTACTGGAACTGCATATGGCTAACTTCTATGGCAATAGAGATCCATTGATGTTTGTGACTATCCCTCGATTTTGCCACCAATTGCAAAATGGATCAGAAGAAACTGCTAATACCACGTCCAGCAGGTGAGGTGAGTTGCCAAGGAGAGAGAATCTGCAGGAGTGGTTCTTTATGGTTCCTCCTTTTTAACAGATGCTCAGTCCTATATCGAGTGTGGCCGTTCTTTTAATGACCAAGATCTACAATGACTAAAATGTTTTTACATCTTTAGGCTGAAAAGAGCATGCATAGCTGCAGTAACTTAGTTATTGCCAACCTAATAAAGAACTAGACTGGGTTCTAGCTGCTGGATATTGACTACTAACCTGCTGATTCTTTACAAAAGTGAAGGTTGGACTATGTATTGGATATAGGAACGTTACTGGATAGCCTAGAATCCTTTGCTATTTCTTAGCCCTCACCTGTTAAAGAAGACTTTTTTTTCCTTATTATTGGACAATGACCTGGTTACAGTGATCTGAACCTCTGATTTTTTTTAAGGCTGGTTTACTGTAACTCACTGTATTTGATATGGATCACATTCATTTTTGTATCTCATGAAGAATATATTAATCCACCTTTGTTAGCAAAACCACCCTGGTATTCTCTGCTTATTATATTGGCAACCTGTAGAACACTGGGTAATACTGAAGATAATGATCTTCATCTGTAAGGCCCACCCTGGTGTTGCTCTGAGAGCATTTTACCCTTTGAGACCATGACCTCTCAGCTATGATGTTCCAGAAGAATGATGACTTTATCAAGCACAAGGGACAAACGTAATTATGGAGTGTGGTTTTGGTTTTTTTTCAGTAGCTTGCCCAAACATGTTAAACTCCTTTTTAGCAGAGGTGAGAATGCTCAGTGACCTCACCATCTTCAGAACCAACTGTAAAATTTGCTACTTTGGCCTAACCTTAAAATGACAGCTAAGTAAAAGAAGATAGTAGAGGGATGAAAAACTTATATGCAGATTTCAAGCACTGTTTTGGGAAGGAGGGAAACATCTAGGTCCACTACTTGGAATCTCGGCCACTTTTTGGAATCTTATTTTTCTTTGATGGGGCAGATCTTAAGACATTATGATAAGGACTTGTATAGATATCTGTCTCTGACATCGTTCAGCCGTTCTCCCATGCTGGACCACATTTCAGCAAGGAATTTGAACATGTGAGAGGACTTCGGGAGGACTACTTGTGTGCTTAAGTACTTTACTCAGTGGATGTCTTTAATCCACAGATAAAAACATTTATTTCAGGAATTTGTATTGGCTATTCCTGTCATTAAACTGCTCTTCCATTAATGACCTTACTGTCCCTGATCCTATTTTTCATAAGTTCATAGGACTGGAAGGGACCTTGAGAGGTCATCTGGTCCAGTCCCTTGCACTCATGGCATCTAGACCATCCCTGACAGGTGTTTGTCTAACCTGCTCTTAAAAATCTCTAATGATGGACATTCCACAATCTCCCTAGGCAATTGATAACCCTGACAGTTAAGTTTTTCCTAATGTCCAACCTAAATCCTCCTTGCTGCTATTTAAGCCCATTGCTGCTTGTCCTATCCTCAGAGGTTAAGGGGTTCAATTTTTCTCCCTCCTCCTTGTAACAACCTTGTATGTACTTGAAAACTTTTATGTCCCCTGTCTTCTCTTCTCCAGACTAACCAAAGCCATTTTTTTCCATCTTCCTTCATAAGTCATGTTTTTTAGACCTTTAATCATTTTTGTTGCTCTTCTCTGGATTTTTCTCCAATTTGCTCACATCTTTCCTGAAATGTGGCACCCAGAACTGTACACAATACTACAGTTGAGGCCTAATCAGCAAGGAGTACAGTGGAAGAATTGCTTATAACACTCCTGCTAATACATTCCAGAATATTTGCTATTTTTGCAATAGTGTTACACTGCTGACTCATATTTAGCTTGTGAGTCGCTCTAGCCCCCAGATTCATTTCTGCAGTACTCCTTCCTAGGCAGTCATTTCCCATTTTGTATGTGTGCAACTGATTGTTCCTTCCTAAGTGGAGTACTTTGCATCTGTCCTTCTTGAATTTCATCCTATTTACTTCAGATCATTTCTCCAGTTTGTCCAGTTCATTTTGAATTTTAATCTATCCTCCAAAGCATTTGCAGCCCCTCTCATCTTGGTATCATCCGCAAACTTTATATGTGTACTCTCTATGCTGTTATCTAAATCATTGATAAAGATATTGAACAGAACCAGACCTCGAACAGATCCTGCAGGACCCCACTCAATATGCCTCTTTGTGTATTGTACTCTTAAGATTTAATAAAAAGCTTGGTTCTTATCACTTTTCCATATAAATTCCATTATTTGTGTGGTGGTCTCCCATATTTCTATTAATATGGTTCTAATTTAGAAAGGTAAGAGCTGAATTGCTAGGTTCTTTCTGAATGGGGAGAAAGAAAGGTCTTTGTCAGCATTCTGACCTGCAAATACATCATATCTGCGTGTCTCTAAAACGCCTGTTCCTTTCTATGGAAGCGAGTGCAGGCCCCAAATGTAAATAAAGGAATGAGAATCACCTTCTTTTTTTTTTTCTGTATAAATTAATCAGAATTTCAATGGCGACACTATATGCTGCTTTACACACAGGCATCAAAAGCGCTATAATTTCTTTTCCCAATAATGACTGACAATGGGAATTAAATACTATTCCAACCAAGAACTGACCCATGCCAACATGTAACTCAATGCTACAGCTGCTAGGAATGAATTGGTTGGATGACCTTCTAAAAAATAAATTGCAGTCTGTGGCCTCAAAGGAAACAATGAAAATTACAGGGAAAGATGAAACGCAAACAGCACATCTAAGCTGAGATCAGCTCAGCTTTGACTTAAAAAACATTTTGCCATGTACATGTTATCTTTCCCTAGGTACATCTGTAACAGATCAGTATGTTTCTATCCATCTGCAAACTTTGTTCTATTTTGATTGGTTTGTAAACTGTACTGTACCCTTTGCAATGTAGCCTGCATCTTGTCCTGGGACAGCCAGGAGAATTCCTGGCACCTTGCAAAGGGGTGAACAATGGGAAAACTATCTAGAGTCTCTAGCCTTGATGGTCCTCCATTCAAATGAAGCCACCTTAGGAAAATAAGCTGGCTAGTTTTTCCCAGTTTGGACTTAAGATAAACTAATCCCCTGACAGGAGTTTGATGGTGTTCAGGAAGTCACCTCATACAGGAAGACAGAACTCTATATAAAGGCCAGATCATCTCAGGCCTGGGGGGGTCTCTCACTGACTGACCATCTGCTGGCAGCAGGCAGAGCGGGGTGCCAGAGAGTCCCAGCACCCTGAAAGGACACAAATGACTCACCAAGTAGGAAGGACACTGGAGTGTAGGTTCAGAGTTCAGAAATCTGTTACTTGCATTAATTGTGTCTCAGACCCCAAACAAGTAAACCAGAATGTCCATGCACATGGAGCTCTGGGGAGGGCGTGCTTAAATGATTGGGCAAACTTGGGGATGGAGGTCAGCACTGGGTCCTGTATTCCAAAAAGAGGTACTAGACAGGGGGTCAGTACCCTGGGAGTGTGCCGGAGAGGTCAGACTTAGACTGTCTGGACACTGCTCAGACCCTGTAGGCTTGGAAGCACACAGGAACCAAAGGTTGGGTCCAGTACAGCAGCCTGGTGTTTGACCACAAGGGGGAACTCTGGCAAGCCTGTAACAACATCACACCCAGCAGCCCCTTGCAGGATTCAGCCCTTCCTCAATGGCAGACTGCATCTTGTGTGCACTTTCCTTCCTGAGTCGATTGCAGCCTTTTCCCACGTTCTTTCCTTAGCTTGAGCATCGTCCATAATATGTTCCCACTTCATGTGGCCTTTTTCATCTGCAGAGCACCTGCCATC
>NW_027057092.1:0-4000 GCF_011386835.1 Chrysemys picta bellii
TGACAGACCCACCTTCCCTTGAGAGAACCGCTGGTGATGATTGTAAACTGGTGACCAGCTTTTTGTTCTGTTTGTACAGCACCTTGCACAATGGGGTCCTGGTCCATGGCTGGGGTGCCTAAGTACTATGATAATACCACTACTACTAATTGAAAGCTTCTGCCATCCGCATAGTGCTGAAGGGATCATTTTGTAGGACCCTCCTAGCTAATCCATACACATTGCACTAAAGCTGTACTTGAACTCTGCATGTGTGCCGAAATTGACCCCACTTCAATCCTAGTTTAAGGGCTTATGCGGGGCTTAAGTTTTGCAAGGGGAGAAATAGCCAGAGATGGCTTGTAATGAATACTAACTTACTGAGAAGTAAGTACTGATCTACTGAAGATGGTTACCATTCAAAAGACATTTGCCAACTGATGCCACATAGTTAGTAGTGTGTTTCTATTTTAAGTGAAAGGGAAAGCAGCAGTACCTCAGATTCCATTATATGGTAGCTGTTGGCAACACTTGACTTCTTAATGGTGACCACTGTAAAGCTGGAAGAGAACCGGGCTAGCAAATAAAACCCCAAATACTTTTCCAGGGCTGATACAGGTAGCTTTAATGTGACATGACATCTGTTCTCAGTGAAGTCTCAAATGGGACAACTCGTGTGTTTAAAGGTAAGCATGTGCTTAAGTGCTTCCTTGGATCAGGGCCAATGTGAGTACGTTGGGCAGAATGTGGCCCAGAGAGTGCTCCTTGGAGTACAGGCTACAGGACTAGTTTTTGTGTTTCCATATGGATGACACGAATTCCAGTAATCTCCTGCATCCTCTTGGGATGAGATGGACTGTTAGCTACCAGCATGCATTTTTGTTAATGAATTGCTTCTGGGACTTCTAGCCGTAACTTCATAAGTTATCCTACAAAATAAATTAATTTTCAGTGACTCTTCACAAATGCTTACAGAGCAAGCCCATTTTGTACAATGGAGAACCATCCACAGATATCATAAATATAGCTTTAGACCTGGGGTAGGCAACCTATGGCACGTGTGCTAAAGGCGGCACGTGAGCTGATTTTTCAGTGGCACTCACACTGCCCGGGTCCTGGCCACCGGTCCGGGGGGCTCTGCATTTTAATTTAATTTTAAATGAAGCTTCTTAAACATTTTAAAAACCTTATTTACTTTACATACAACAGTAGTTTAGTTATATATTATAGACTTATAGAAAGAGACCTTCTAAAAACATTAAAATGTATTACTGGCACGCAGAACCTTAAATTAGAGTGAATAAATGAAGACTCGGCACACCACTTCTGAAAGGTTGCCGACCCCTGGTCTAGTGTGTAGTTCTGATGCACTAGGAGCAGAGCAGGAAATAGACAATAATATTGTTCTTAAAACCCCAGCTCCTGGAATCATGAGATTACTTTTTTTTTTTTAAGTGTCTAGTTCTCCTGTGGAGAAAACATGACTCCAAAAGGCTCACATCAGCATTCCATTCTGTTTATTCTATTTCCTTATAAGGCAGTAATTAGTAGTAAGTAGTGGCTAATAAATTTCTCCTCTTTGAAAGATCAGAGGTCATGTCCTCACTGGAGCAGTTCAGAGGAGACTTAGTTGCCCTAAATCTGGGGAGTCCTCTGCATGCTGAATTTTGTTGTTAATTATTAGTATTACAGATGTTTCCATTGTGCTAGGCACTGTATAAACACATAGTAAGAAATGCTTCCTACCCCGAAGAAACTAAATTCTAAAAAGGCAAGACAAGTGAGGGGAAACGGAGGCACAAAGAAATGAAGTGACTTGCCAGAGGATGACACCGCAGGTCACTGGCAGAGCAGTTGATTTCAATAGGACTTAAGCACATACTTGTATGCTTTGCTGAATCAGGACTCATGAGTAGCCCCACTGAAGTCAACGAGAGTACTCAGCGTGTACCATTAAGTACATGTGTAAGGATTAGCAAGAACATGTTTTTCCTAACCTGACTAAACCCCTTTGTTGTAAGTATTTTAACTTCTGGCCTGTGCAAGAAGAGTGCACAATGCTCTTCACTATATGCTTTGTCTACTGAGTTATTTTTATAATGTAAATAACCATGAATGAGAAACATCAACCTGCATGCATTGCAGTAAAGGTTTAGATGTCTGACAAGTTGTATCTGGTTCTACACTGTTTTAAAGCATGTTTTTAGCTTGTCTGCTTTTGTCCTTCTGAAGAAAACAGTTTCTATTAGATAACTAACTCTAGGAATCCTGCATGTACATCCAAAGTGGGACATTTAAATAACTAGTTCTTTGTGTTGAAGGAACTGGGTTTTTTGTACCTTGATAGCATTTATCACTTCGATGCCGAGCCAGACATCTATACAGGTTCCACCATGGCTCTGACAATTCTAATCATGCAAAGTAACATTAATTTTTATAATCGGTGGTTCAGTTTACATATTACCTAGTGATTTCTCATTTGACTGCACCATACAGTGTGCATGAACATTAAGATCCAGTCTCCCTATGGCCTAGCACTTTCATTTTATGTAGTTAGTTTTTTTGTTAAGTCGAGGTTTTTCAAAGCCTAAAATCAAGCTCCTCTGTCATATTTAATCAGGGGCATGTGTAGAAAACGTGGAGACTATTGTACAGATTCAAAACCACTCCTAAATTGGTTTGATCTATCTCTAATGAAGACACTGTTTTCATGCTGAACTACACTAGGTGATAGGCATTAAACAAACATGCATTAGAATAAAGATGTTTCCTTTAGGCCTCAGGGAGATGGAAGTCAGGTTCAGAATCTGTGGGAAAGCACAAGCTGCCTCTTAAATGCCATATTTTGAAGAGAATCTAGGGATTGTGAACTTGTAGGGCAGAAAACTTCCCCAGCATTTTTAATTTTAAAAGGCACTACGGACTACAACTTTGGTTCATGAATTGACAGGAGAAATGCAACTGAATGTCTCTGAATTCTACATGCGTCATTGTCCAAACTGGCAAATAAGAGGCATGCACTCCATAATTAATGCAATTGACAAAAAGCACTGTGACTCTGTACGTGAACATCAGAGCAACGGTCTGCTAAATAAAAATAAATGCAATATAAAGTCATAATCGTTATCACATGTAATATTTTACATTGTCTCCCTGGAAGAAAATTGTTGGAAGAAAATTGCCCGAAGTCACAGGTGAATGTTGTTGTTCTTGAATATCTCCTGCCCTGTTTTGAGTGTTCCAATGGATACTTACCCACCTAAACACAAAGCTTCTGTTTGAATTGCAAAGAAGGAAATGCTGAAGTATAAAAGTAATAATATTTTCTAATTTTACCCTCTAGGAGACAAGTCTCTCATCTAGACTATAATTAGTAGTAACGAAACCTTTGTACGTGAATACTGAATTTAGCTGAAAGAAGAGATGCGAGGGCCTCTACACAAACTCAGCTAGCTCCAAGTGAAGGACTGTGGGGCCATAAACCTATTTGGCTACATACACATTCAATGGGACTCAAGGGCCAGGGTTTTAAAGGTATTTAGGTGCCTAATGGTACTTTCAAACGCACCTAGACACCTAAAACTCATTCAGGTGCCTAAGTACCTTGAAAAATCTGGCTCTAAGTCACTTTTGAAAATGAGACTTAGGCTGTTTAGTCACTTGGGCGCTGTGAAATGTTTTATCCATACGCAAATACATTCACAAAATTATCATCTTTAATTAGGGTGACCAAAGAGCAAATGTGAAAAATCGGGGCGGAGGTGGGGGGTAATAGGCACCTATATAAGAAAAAGCCCCAAATATCAGGACTGTCCTTATAAAATTGGAACATCTGGTCACCCGAGCTTTAATGCCACCCTGAAGAATCCACAAGACACTTTCGTATACCTCAGTCCTGCAAGCTCCACCTGGATCAATCTAGGCAGGGCCTGTCTGAAGGGCACAGTAGTGGAAGAGCTTGCAGGATCAGGGCTTTGAACTGTAAGGTCTTTGAGGCCGGGACTGTGACCAATGACTGGGG
>NW_027057093.1:0-4000 GCF_011386835.1 Chrysemys picta bellii
TTACAAACGCACGACAGACCTGTAGTGTAGACAGGTCCCAACTGCGTCTCCGTTTCCCACCCTGCTCTAAGTTTAGTCACAGCCGCCATGTCTTTTCCGCCATGTCCCTTAACCCCACGTCACTGCAGAAGAGAGATTTTCTGGTAGCCAGCTGGCTCTCCTGCATGCGGATGTCGTTCCGAAAGACGTGCTCTGGCTCAGTCCCATGCTATGGTTGGCTGAAGGAACCACTTGGTTACATTCTAGGCCCTGAGTTATACAGGAGGGGCGACTAGATGCACATAATGGTCCTTTCTGACCTGAACTTCTATCAATCGCTACATTTTCTGCTGCTAGGAAGAGAACTCTGGACCTATTTTCTCTCATTCACTTTCAGTCGGAATAATTTCAATCCAGGCCAAAGGATTTCCTCTTCCATTGTGTCTTCAGCACCTTTGGGAGCAACCAGTTACTGTTACCCACAGGTTACCAGTTTCAACCTGTCCCAGGGTGAGATGGCCAGGAAAGGGGTTGGAGCTCAACTGCACCTGGCCCAGGTGATGCAGCTCCCTAGGGTGAAGGGAATAAGTGTGGGGGTCACATGACAAGACGCAGCCTGTGACTAGGACCCAGGCCTGCTGAGAGATAGAAGGGCAGCCTGTGCTCAGCCAGGAGAGAGACCCCAAGGGAAGCAGGCATGGGAGGGGCTTGGAGAGTCCTTTAAAGGTCAGGGACAAGCTGGGAAGGGGCCAGGCTGAGCAGTAAGGACAAGGCCCTAGGAGGGAAAGACAGGGCAGTTTAAGAGATGGGGCAGATAGTCCAGTTGGTTTCGGCTCCCAGGACCAGACACCCAGAGGTGAAGGTGGTTGTCGGGGCTTCTGTCCTTCTTCCCCAGTGTAGATTTGATAGTGGAGAAGACTGATGCCGTAAGGGGGAAGTGAGTTACCCCAAGGTCACCAAGTGAGTTTATATCACAAATGCATAGTCGGAAGGATCCAATAGAAACATGGATTTTCCAGTCTCTTCTTTCTAGGAGTCCCCAGGGCTAAGGTAAAACCCCTGCGGCCCCTCCCCATTCTGCTCACCTCCAAGATGTGCTGGAGTTTGTCTGTGCTGGGGGGTGCTGTCAGCAGGATCGAGAGCTCGTCATCCATGTTCTCTGGGCAGGCCTTGCTCAGAGCCTGCCAGCGGAGGGAGACCAGGGGTCAGGATTAGGGAACCTGGGGTGACACCTGCCAGGATGACAGCAGGCTCTGTAGTCCTTGCCCAGAGCACATTTCTGCAGAGGGCCTAGTGCACAGCAGTGTAGGGAACAGCCAAGCTGCTAGGGATGGGAGCTAGGCTTCCTGGCAGAGTCCAGCACCTAAAGCCCAGCATCTGCAAGGAAGGGATTCCCCACAGAGGGGCAACATCATCTCCCACACACAGGGAGTCTCCCCCTGACACTTGATTCATCCTATGGCCTGTTCCCATCTCTGCCCACCACACTCCCAACTCAGCAGCTCCAGCTACCGAAGGGAGCACGAACCAGAGGCCTTCCTGCTCCTGGGACAGAGGAGTAGGTTGATGATCTACCTGGATGTGAGCGTTGGCCTTCCCCATACCCAGGGTCTAGACTCCATTCAGGGCAGCGCACAGGAACTGTGATTCCTATTCTGGATCTAGTGGCAGCTTCAGTTTGCTGGCAGGAGACTGTACATGAGACCTTGCAGTTGCGGGGGTGACACAGGCACTAACATGTGCATGGGAGTTTGAGCAACAGGGCAGAGGCCTGTGTGGGGCAAGGAGGGCAGGGATTTGGGAAGCAAGAGCAGAGGATCAAACCCTTTCTTAATGTGGGTCGGGATGATCCCCATTTCAAAGACAGAGAAAGTGAGGCACCAGGTGGGAGAGTGACCTGGCCAGGATCATGTTACCGCTCAGTGGCAGGACTGCAGACAACCCGTTCCCTGATCTCCTCACTGGACGCTGCTGCCCCTCCTGTATGACCCCTCCAGCCATCGTCGCCCACAGGCCATCCCCACCACTCTCCAATACCAGGCTGTTTCCACAATGGAAGCAGGCTTGTAACAGAGTTCACTCACCGATAGGTGCCCCTTCCTTCAAGGCCTGGGGTCACAGATTTCTTGGACTAGCACGCCCGCCAGCAGGTTTTGGGCTGGGAACTCAGCCCTTCGGCCAGGCGACCATCTTTTAGTCCACTCCTTCCTGGGTCGCGCTCATCCCAAACGAAAAGTCAAAAAATGTCTTTAACTGAAACAAGATCCTCTGTCCCTTGGGGGCTTTTCCTCAGCCTGACTTTGGCTCGGCCTGCCCTTGCTGGCCGTGGTAGCCCTTTCTATGGCCCTGTACATTCCCTTCCTTAGAGACCGTGGGAGAACCAGTCCTACCCTGGATTCTAGGTTCTGCCCCAAGGCCCTGTACCGAACAGCTAGGCCTGCTCCTGTACCTTTGTTGCGGTTTCCCCTGGTTTCCCCTCAGCTGGAGCTCACTCTAATCCATTTGGCCTAGCTCCAGGCTTTATAGCCCACAGGCCAAGCCCCCAGTTATATACCCTCCTCCTTAGAACCTGGCCCACGCGGGGGCAAGTTCTATTCTTCTCCAAGCTTCATCCCTCCTCATCTCATCTCAGGGGAAGCTCCCAGCCAGGCTGTGCATCGAGGATCCCATTTCTCCCCCAAGAGACCCACACGCCCCAAGGAGTAAATGGCTCTTACCTCCATGAGAGAGCAGGGTCTCCCATCTAAGCCTCTCTGACACCCAGCATTGCTTGCTTGGATGGGACGAGGTGACCTGTCCCCACTGCTCCCTGACGTGGCTCAGCTGCAGGCTGTGCCCGTCTGGGAGGCTGTGCCAGATCCCAGGGCCTGGAAGACAGCTGGGAATGAGGCTCCGATTCACACCCAGAGACCCCATAGAAGGGCCAAGGGGAGAATAAAGGGCAGGAGGTGAAGCTAGCCCTGAGCCTCTGTCCCACCCCCACCTCCTCAAAAGTGGAGATTTCCGAGCTTCAGTGAGGCTAGGGGTGGGGCCCTGACACAATGGCCTTTCTGCACCATATGGGGCAGGCAGAGCTCTGCCTGGGTGCAGGGGGAATGGGATGGGGGTAGATCAAGGAAAGTGGGGAGGGGAATGGGTGTGAGGGAAAGAGCTCCTGTCCCAGATGAAGGAATTTGGGGGCAGAGGAAAGGACCCTGCTCCACAGAGAGGGGAGAGGGTTTCTGTGAGTGCCAGGGGGCTCCATTTCCCCTTCCACTAGCTCCCCATTTACAGAGAGCCAGAGCAGTACCTGCAGCAGGGAGCGGGAGTTGCTGGTGGCCTCAGAGGCACAGGCCCTGCAGCGCCTCGGGCACCTGGCGCAAGTGCGGCATGATACGGAGCTGGCGCATCACATTGGCCGTGACGTCCTCCTGCTGCAAGGGAACGAGAACCTGTCTGAGACTCAAACGCCTCTGAGGAATCAGGGGGGATTAACGACCCCTGGAACCAGCAGCATTTCCACCCAGCCCCTGCCCACCTCTGAGGGATGGATTCCCACTCCTGACCCCCAGGATGGAGTGTTGTTGTCCTTCCTAGTGACCTCCAGTGGCAACCCTCCTCCTTGTACGGGGAGCTCCTGCCACCTCCCCCTCAGTGCCCCTGACAGCTGTTCCACCTCCAATCCACAGCTCAAGTTCTCAGACCCCTCTCCTCCAGCCCCACCCAGGTTGGGTAGGGAGGGGACTGTAGCGGGGGAGACAGGAGGGATTCTGGCAGCAGTGAAGTGGGATGTGGGGAGGTTGAGACCTTTCCCCAAGTCACCCCAGCCACTAATGCTGAAGCCGCAGGATGGCAACCCTGGTGAATGGGACGGATCGGCAGCCCCTGCTGACTGAATCCTCCTGTTCTCTCCAGCAGGGCCGGCTTTAGGAAGGGCGGGGCCCAATTCGAACATTTTTGGCGGGGCCCCGGCAGGGATGACTAACAAAAAAAATAATGTAAAAAAAGGCTTTCATTTCTTCCATGTATTATTTACTTTCCA
>NW_027057094.1:0-4000 GCF_011386835.1 Chrysemys picta bellii
GCATCTGCACATTAAGTGGATGTTTTCAGAGAACTATTCACAATGACTCCAAGACCTCTTTCTTGAGTGGTAACAGCTAATACAAACTCCATCATTTTGTATGTAGTTAGGATTATACTTTCCAATGTCATTACTTTGCATTTATCAATACTGAATTTCATCTGTGAATTTCAGCCCATTTTGTGAGATCTCTTTGTAACTCTTTGCAGGGAGCTTTGGATTTAACTCTCTTGAGTAATTTTGTATAATCTGCAAACTTTGTCACTTCACTGTTTACCACATCTCCAGCAGCCGGTGTGCAAAGAGCCAGCCTAGACAAGGAGGGGAAGAGTTGTGCTCCTCTGCCTTAAACTCACAGACTTTAAGGCCAGAAGGGACCATCATGATCATGTAGTCTGACCTCCTGCACAACGCAGGCCACGGAACCTCACCCACCCACTCCTGTAATAGACCCAGAACCGCTGGCTGAGTTACTGACCTCCTCAAATCATGATTTTAAAGATTTCAGGTCATATTATATTATAATTATATATAATATATATATAATTATAATAAAAAGGAGGAATTCCCAAGTGCTCCTTCCTGGGTTCAAAGGGTGTTTTTTTTTTTTTTTTTTTTGCATTTGGGTGGTGGCAGCGTTTACCAACCCAAGGTCAGAGAGAAGCTGTAACCTTGGGAGTTTAATACCAGCCTGGAGTGGCCAATATTAATTTTTAAAATCCTTGCGGGCCTCCACTTCCTGCACTGGGAGTGACAGAGTGGGGATTCAGCCTTGACATCGCTCATCTTCATTTTTTTTAAATAGCTCATTTTCTTTTTTTATGAATTGAGCTGAGGAAAAGGTCACAACCCTGGCTGCTGTCTGGGTTTGCAGGTGGTTGGTGGTGTGCTGGGTTCAATAGGGGTGCTAGGGGTGCCAGAACGAGGGGTGCTAGGCCCGCCACACCCCCTGGCTTGAAGTGGTTTCCATAGGGTGACTGTGCCAGGTTGGGGAAGACGCTTAAGGAAATGGAGGCTCAGGTGATCTTCAGTGGGATTTTGCCTGTGCCTGGAGAAGGGCAGCAAAGGTGTGACAGGATTATGATGCTCAACAGATGACTCAGGCAGTGGTGCTATGAGGAGGGCTTTGGGATGTATGGCCACTGGGAGGCATTCATGGACAGAGGACTGTTCTCTCGGGATGGACTTCACCTGAGCAGGGAGGGAAATAGACTTCTAGGCATAGGCGGTGAGTTATATCTCCATGTGGTGCCCAGGCACCAGCAATATTCAGAGCCCAGGGGCCCAGCTCCACCAATATTTGGGGCCAGGTGTTCTCCCCCCTCCCCCCACCCCCGGCCCCACCTCCCGCCCCCTCACGCCGGCCTCTCTAGCTGCCTCCCTGGAGCAGAGCATCCCTGGCTCCTCTTCCGCCAGCTCCATGCTGCCTCCCTGCAGCAACTGCTCCCGTGGGGTCCTAGTGCCCCCCATCTCGACTGCCAGGGCAGACTGACTGAGCCTTCCCTTCCACCCTCCGACCCTTCCCTTTTCCGGCGGGACCCTCCACCAGCACAGCCCTCCCCCCCCCCCCCCCCCCGCCGCCCGCAGTCACCGCTCCTGCCCCATGCTGGGCAAGGGGCAGGAGGGAACATGGGGAGGAAGGGGGGTGATGTGGGTAATTATACGCTGTCAGCCTGACATCCATCCCAGGCAAGATGATGGAATATCTGCTATGGGATTATGTAAAACAAGTGGAAAACAGACGTGTCATAAGTGCGCTGAACTGAGTGTCGTCAGAGCACCTGTTTGTTTTCTTTCCCCCTCCCTAGCCCCCAGCCACAAGGGCACAGAGTAGAATGCCCTGGGTACTGCTGATGTGTGCAACTCCATTGGTAATCGGACTCTCCCTCGCCCAGAGTTCAAATCAGGGTAGCTTGTCCGTGATGCAGTGGGAGGTTCGGCTGCATGGCTGTGTTCTTTCTGCAGGCTGTATTGACTCTGGCCGGACACCCCAGCAGGCTCCAATCAAACCAATAAATCCCAGACTTGGTTTGTAGCAAAGGCACTTGGTCAGGTTTCTTGTCAGCGGAGAGGAGAGAGCAGCCATTGGACTATACGCTGAGTAGCTGCAGATTGACAGCTGTGTGCCAGGTGCTTTGGGGAGATCCGCGCTGATGGGTGAGTGGCGGACGGGGAGAGATTTTTCTGGAATGTGTGAAACTGACAGACAAGATGCCACAGTAAAGGAAATAGGGGCATGAAGGTGCGGTGATCCTAGCAAGGTGGAAGAGCGGAAAATGAAGGTGCTTTAAGCAAAGAAATGACTGAACTATGTTGCAGTTTTGATTTTATTAGGAATTGCTCCTGGGAATGTTACGTATTGGTGGGAATATTCTGGACTGATGATTTTTTTTTTTAGTAGAATTGGACAATTAAAAAAATTAAGTAACTCCAATTGATTAAAACAAGTTAACCAATAACATGGTGCAAAGGTAGGAGCAATGGAGCGGAGGCTCCGCATAGCCCAAGTGCTCAATGCACCTCTGTGTGTGTGCTGCTGGGTTCCGACACTCATGAAAGTTGGGTGCTCGGAGCTGGTCCTAGAGGGACCATCAGCTCACCCTTTGCTTTTCCTGGGGGTGGAATAGCGGGGGCAAAGCCCTGCTACTTGTGTGTGGGGGGGTATCAATGGAGATTGCACTACTCTGTGTTCTCCCCTGGGTGCAGTGGGCTCTGTGTTGGGGAAAGGGCCAGACTGCTGGGGGAGGGGGGGCTCTGTCCCTACCAGGCGCTGCTGCCAGGGGCACCAGATGTCCTAATGTTATAGGGACAGTACCAATAGTTGGGGCTTTGTCTAATATCGGCACCTGTTACCCTCCCCCCCGCCCCACCCCGCCCCGCCCCGATCTGATTTTTCACACTTCCCGGCTGGTCGCCAGCTGCCGCTGGGAAGCTGCTGGGAGCCTTAGAGGCTGTTGGTGCTTCCCTGGGGTCCGAGCAGAGACTTTTGCTGCTGCCTATAAATCTGCAGAGGGATTTATCACCCTATCCCCGTGTGAGTCACTTGGGCAGCACTGAGCCCAGTCAGCCACATTCCTAACAGCTGCACAGATCTCGTGGTCACAGGTCACGAAGGGCCCCTACAAAGTACATGTACCAACAAGACACTAATTTTACATTTGCTATATCAGGTCACGTGCCTGGGGAAATTCAGGTGTATTATCAGCATGGGCACCAATGACCCTGAGAATAGTGTTTTAACCAGTTACATTATATTTACCTCTTGGTTAATATAATTACTGTGTTGAATTGTGTGTGTTATTTCTTGGGAGCCTCCAAATATCTGGCAGGTAAGTGGGGGTTACACTGGTGTTAGAATTTCCCTCCTAAGCTGCCCTGATGATCCTGCCAGGAAGGGGCACAGGGGATGGAGGCACCGCCAAATAAATTCATACGGGAAGAAAATAAGGAAGTTAAACCCCACTGAGCTGAGGGCAGGATCCAGAAGAACCCAGGCCTGTCCATCAAAACCTATAAGGAGATCACCTCCTTTAGAGCTAACCAGGTGGATGGGGGGCACTGTGATGCTGTGGAATGTGGGAGGCACTTTATCATATTGTTGATACCAGTATGATACAATTGCGATGAATTGTGCTAGATATGCCATGTGAGGTATTTGTGAAAATGTTATCATTTGCCAAGTATGATAATCTTATTTATATGTTTGTATCACCTTTGTAGTGCGAGTTATAGATACGTAGGGTATATCTGTGTTTCCAGACTTGTGCTGTGTTTCTGAGTGACACCGACACACAGACTGGCATCAGCACTGCCTGGCCTCTTCAATGGCCCATCAAGGGTCATCAGCTGTACAATGAACCCATTGAAAGGCCAGGGACTACACCTTATGACTCAGCAGGACTTGTAGGGCCATGTCTATAGACAGGGGACTCTAAGGCTTTGTCTACACTCCCCAGCTTTTAGCAACACAACCCCGCCGCTAAAACTTTGGCAGTGTGAA
>NW_027057095.1:0-4000 GCF_011386835.1 Chrysemys picta bellii
ACCTGAGACAAACTCACTCTGGAAATAAGACAAAGGGAACAATGAAGGAGGCTCACTGGTGAGCAGCTTCTCCCCAGGGCTGGGGTGAATGCACCACTGCCTGCTCTTGTGACTTTACTGTGCGTTTCATGATAGTGGGTGGTTTTAATAACTCCCCAGTTCCTGGACTCATGGGATTAGGGGAAACTCTCAGCTCTCTTTTCTTACAGCAGTAACTTCTAGTCCTTCTAGCAGCAGGGAAAACCCCAGAAATGTGTCCCCTAAGGGCTCAAACCAGAGGGCAAATAAAAATAAGCTCCAGTATTATTCCCAAAATACTTACAACGCTTAAGCCAAACTCAGGATTTTGGGGGTCTGACTCGTGATGTCTGAACACTTGGGGCTGTCGATATTGGGGTTCCCCATCACTCGATATCTGGGAATTGAGACAAGACGTCTCAGAACCCTGTTCTAGCTCTAGGGTCTGACAGAGTCACTGTTGTAGCCAGGAGGAACAAACCCCCCTGTCCAGAAATCGCTGGGTGCGATTCTCTGGCCTGCGTCACCAGGAGGTCGGACTAGCCGGGTCTGCTGGGAACTTCTGGCTTTTGCACCTCTGCCACTCTGTCTGGGAAATATATGTCTGGGAAAGGGCGGGGGTGGGAGGGGGCCCCCCGAAGGGCAGCAGAGGCAGCTGCAAGTGGGACTGGTAGCAGAAGTCTGGGCTGTTTGGGGAGGGGACAATCTGAGAGTCCCACTTTGGAGGGTGTCAAAAAGTCTCTTTCGCATGGACCCTCCATCCTGCAGCCCCTCCCCCCATCCCATATCCCTTTGTCCCCCACATTCACACTGACTCCAGCGAGAAAATGCGCCTTCGGACTCTGTCCCCTCCCCCCATCCCCAACACACATCCCGGTGTCCCTTCACCCTGTTTACATCAACCACACTCCCAACCCCCACCCCATTGCCCTGCATCCCTAGGTCGTGTTGTGTCCTTCACTCACCCTCGGTCCGGTTGTAGAGCTGACTCAGGGTGTTCAGAGTCGCGTTGTACCATTTCTGGAAGCGCTGTCCCCACCAGGTCACCTCGTCCCAGAACTCCGAACCCTCGTTCTGCGCCATCCACAGTGTGTAGGGCTCCGCCCTCTTCGTCCCACTGGTGTAGACATAGGTGAGCTGATCGTCCACATACACAACACGGCTGTACCAGGGCAGCCCTGGGGCAGGCTCTGACACCACAGTGTCCAAAATGCGTCTGGAGTGCAGGCCTGAGGGGGGAGATTGGGGGAGGGGAGAGTCAGACCGAACCAGACCCTGCCAGGAGCCCCTGGCAATATGCGAGAGGCAGCGCCATCCCTTAGGAGGGCTCCTGTGGGAGGGAGATCTGGGGAAGGGCTCACAGAACGGCCTGACCGGGGAGAAAGAGACGGTGGGGTAGAAGGAGAAAGGGAGGCAGGGCTGGAGGGGGAGTGAGGAGAGGAAGGGGTAGGGAGGTACAGGGGGGCTGGAGCATGTGAGGAGTACAGGAGCATATGGGGACAGTGTACTGGGGGTACAGGGGGTGTGAGGCAGGAGAGGGGGCCCAGGAGGAGGGGCAGGGCTGGAGTGCGGTGTGGGGAAAAGGAAGGGGGTGTTACGGGAGAGGGTGGGGCAGGAGGACTGGGGGAGAGGAGATGCAGGAGCTGAAGCTGGGGAAGGCAAGGTGGGCAGGGGAATGTGTCCAAGCTACAGGTGGGAGCCAGGACACCGGCTGTGCACAGAATTTACTGTAATTTATTCAGAACATAAGAACGGCCAGACTGGGTCAGACCAAAGGCGCATCTAGCCCAGTCTCCTGTCTTCTGACAGTGGCCAATGCCTGGTGCCCCAGAGGGAATGAACAGAACAGGGAATCATCAAGTGATCCCTCCCCTGTCGCCCATTCCCAGCTTCTGGCAAACAGAGGCTAGGGACAGCATCCCTGCCCATCCTGGCTAATAGCCATTGGTGGACCTATCCTCCATAAACTTAGCTAGATCTTTTTTGAATCGTGTTATAGTCTTGACCTTCACAACGTCCTCTGGAAAGGAGTTCCACTGGTTGACTGTGTGTTGTGTGAAGAAATACTTCCTTTTGTTTGTTTTAGACCTGCTGCCTATTAATTTATTTGGGTGACCCCTAGTTCTTGTGTTATGTGAAGGGGTAAATAACACTTCGGTATTCACTTTCTCCAAACCAGTCTTGATTAAAACTATGATTTTATCATGGATATTTGTAGTATAAGACCTGGACAGGTCCTGGGCAACGAAGAAAAGCTCACGGAAGCCCATGACTCATCCGTGACTTTTACTAAAAATATCCATGGCAAAATGGGGAGCTCAGCTGCGTGACCCCCACACCACCCACGCGCTAGGCAACTGCAGACCACTCAGAGCTCCGGGTCCCCCTGCCACCCACAGCAACTGGGAGCAGTTGGTTCCCCCACAACCCACGGAGGCCGCCCCACCGCTCCCGGCTGCTACAGGTGGCAGGGGGACCGCACAGCTTCCGGCTGCCGTGTTCTGAAGTCATGGAGTTTGCTGGAAGTCACAGATTCCATGACTTCTGCAACCTCTGTGGAAAAAAACCAAAGCCTTAGTCTTGATTTTATAGACTTTCATTATATCCCCCCCCAGTCATGTCTTTTCCAAGCTGAAAAGTTCCAGTCTTATTAATCTCTCCTCATGTAGCAGCCATTCCATACCCCTAACCATTTTTGTTCCCCTTTTCTGTACTTTTTCCAATTCCAAAATTTCTTTTTTCTGATGGAATGACAACATCTGCATGCAGTATTCAAGATGTGGGCATACCATGGATTTATATAGAGGCAATATGATATTTTCTGTCTTACTATCAGTCACTCGCCTAATGATTCTCAACATTCTGTTAGCTTGTTTGATTGCCACTGCGCATTGAAAAAACAAGGAGTCCTGTGGTACCTTAAAGACTAAGCTTTTGTGTATGCATCTGACAAAGTGGGTTCCAGCCCACGAAAACTTATGCCCAAATAAATTTGTTAGTCTTTAAGGTGCCATGGGACTCCCCTTTGTTTTTGCAGAAACAAACTAACATGGCTACCCCTCTGAAACTCCACATTGAGTGCATGTTTTCAGAGAACTATCCACAATGACTCCAAGATCTCTCGAGTGGTAACAGCTAATTTAGATCCCACCACTTTATATGTATAAACTGGGATTATGTTTTCAAATGTGCATTACTTTGCATTTATCCACACGGAATTTCACCTACCATTTTATTGCCCAGTCACCCAGTTTTGTAAGATCATAGAATCATAGAAGATTAGGGTTTGAGGAGACCTGGGAGGTCATCTAGTCCAATGCCCTGCTCAAAGAAGAACCAACACCAACTAAATCATCCCAGCCAGGGATTTGTCAAGAACGGCCTTAAAAACCTTCTAAGGATGGAGATTCCACCAGCTCCCCAGGTAACCCATTCCAGTGCTTTACCACCCTACTAGTGAAAAAGTTTTTCCTAATATCCAAACAAGACCTCCCCCACTGCAACTTGAGACCATTACTCCTTGTTTGGTCATCTGCCACCACTGAGACCAGTCTAGATCCATCCTCTTTGGAACCCCCTTTCAGGTAGTTGAAAGCAGCTATCAAATCCCCCCCATTCTTCTCTTCTGCAGACTAAATAAGCCCAGTTCCCTTAGCCTCTCCTCATAAGTCATGTACTCCAGCCCCCTTATCATTTTTGTTGGCCTCCGTTGGACTCTCTCCAATTTTTCCACATTCTTCTTGTAATGTGGGGCCCCAAAATGGACACAGTACTCCAGATGAGGCCTCACCAATGCCGAATAGAGGGAAATGATCATGTCCCACGATCTGCTGGCAATGCTCCTACTTATACAACCCAAAAGGATGTTGCCAAAAAAGCTAACAAGGGCACACTGTTGACTCATATCCAGTTTCTCATCCACTGTAACCCCTAGGTCCTTTTCCCAGAACTGCTGCGTAGGAAATCGGTCCCTAGTCTGTAG
>NW_027057096.1:0-4000 GCF_011386835.1 Chrysemys picta bellii
CTTCTTGTTGCTAACATAGCTGTAAAAAAAACCCTTCTTGTTACTCTTAACATCCCTTGCTATCTGCAACTCCAAGTGTGATTTGGCCTTCCTGATTTCACTCCTGCATGCCTGAGCAATATTTTTATACTCCTCCCTGGTCATTTGTCCAATCTTCCACTTCTTGTAAGCTTCTTTTTTGTGTTTAAGATCAGCAAGGATTTCACTGTTAAGCCAAGTTGGTCGCCTGCCATATTTGCTATTCTTTCTGCACATCGGGATGGTTTGCTCCTGCAACCTCAATAAGGATTCTTTAAAATATAGCCAGCTCTCCTGGATTCCTTTCCCCTTCATGTTAGTCTCCCAGGGGACCTTGCCCATTAGTTCCCTGAAGGAGTCAAAGTCTGCTTTTCTGAAGTTCAGGGTCTGTATTCTGCTGCTCTCCTTTCTTCCTTGTGTCAGGATCCTGAACTCGACCATCTCATAGTCACTGCTCCCAGGTTCCCATCCACTTTTGCTTCCCCTACTAATTCTTCCCTGTTTGTGAGCAGCAGGTCGAGAAGAGCTCTGCCCCTAGTTGGTTCTTCCAGCAGTTGCACCAGGAAATTGTCCCCTACACTTTCCAAAACTTCCTGGATTGTCTGTGCACTGCTGTATTGCTCTCCCAGCAGATATCGGGGTGACTGAAGTCCAACATGAGAACCAGGGCCTGTGATCTAGTACCTTCTGGTAGTTGCCTAAAGAAAGCCTCATCCACCTCATCCCCCTGGTCTGGTGGTCTATAGCAGACTCCCACCATGACATTACCCTTGTTGCTCACACTTCTAAACTGAATCCAGAGACTCCCAGGTTTTTCTGCAGTTTCATACTGGAGCTCTGAGCAGTCATACTCCTCTCTTACATACAATGCAACTCCCCCACCTTTTCTGCCCTGCCTGTCCTTCCTGAACAGTTTATATCCATCCATGACAGTGCTCCAATCATGTGAGTTATCCCACCAAGTCTCTGTTATTCCAATCACATCATAATTCCTTGACTGTGCCAGGACTTCCAGTTCTCCCTGCTTGTTTCCCAGGCTTCTTGCATTTGTGTATAGGCACTTAAGATAACTCGCTGATCGTCCTGCTTTCTCAGTGTGAACCACGAGTCCTCCTCTCTTGTGCTCTCCTGCTCGTGCTTCCTCCTGGTATCCCACTTCCCTCAGGGCTTTGGTCTCCTTACCCCACCCCGGGCCAACGAACCTAGTTTAAAGCCCTCCTCACTAGGTTAGCCAGCCTTCTTGCAAACCCCAAGTAAGTTGGGCAGTGTCCTTTTCCCCTCTTCCAACCCTTATCTTCTATGATTCTATGACCCAGTAGGGCCAGGCTGCACTGGGGCCTAACCCTGTTTAGGTCAAACCACACCTGTTACTGAGGTGTCACAAGGGCACCAATGTGCCTTAAGCCATTTTAAACAAACCCCAAATCCACCCCGCACCCTCACCCGGATCAATACGGGCTGCTGAGCTGCCCAGCGTCTGAGCTGCTGCCTCATGGAGAACAAGGGAAATTCAAGTCCATGCCAGGAAAAGCAGGATGTGCCTTCCCCTCTCCTCACCCCATCCTACTGGGATCCGGAAGCTCTTTCTCCGGCAGCTACGGGAGATCCTAACAGTACAAACGCAGCAGCTGTTCTGTGCTCTGCAACGGGAGCTCGCACCCAAACTAAGACCGGATTAATCACAGATCCAGGGTTCTAGACTCTCCCCTCGCCCTGGGGTGCTAAAACACCAGAGACAGAGGGGAGTTAACATCTCCTCTCTAGGATGACACCTCTAATGACCTGCTTCCACTACAGATACAACCCATTGCCATTGCTGACTGTGAGTACAACTGGACTGGTGCTGACACAACTTAGCCGTACGTAGCCAAGGACAAACCACACTCAGGAGTTCCAGGCACTGGGGTGAAACCCAGCGTGAAGAACCTTCTAGGAGCCATGAAAGGTCAGAGATCCAAGAAGCCTTTTCCCTTCATTTAACCCTGGTCTATGGGTGGGGGGGGCGGGCGCTAATTTACTCCCTCTCCCTCAACCTGAGCTCTGCAAACAGGAAGAATCATGTCTGAAAGCTCCGCCCTGCCCTGAGACGGGGGGAATGAAACACCCTGGGCAGCGCCTGGACCTGGGGATTTCCCAGTCTGAGCACCTCACGGGGCTGCGACGGGCTTGTCAGCGTGTGCAGCACCCATGGGTGCTCTGACCCCAACGAAGCCTCACCCCCTGGCTGGGTGAGGTTGGCATTAGATGAACGGGTTACAGTTCAGTGGCTCTCAGCACCCCATTACACACAGTGTCCCAGCAGCGACCCTGGCAGCACCTGGTACAAGGGGGCCAGGACCCCCCAGTCACTATGGCAACGTCACCGTTCCATGTCAGTGACCGCTCAGTGCTGGGGGGTGGGGGGAGCGGTGTGGTTATCCTGACACCTCTGAAGGCAGAGCCCAGAACTGCCCCCCCACACCCAGCTCCCCCCTCCCTGCACCCCCCAGCCCGACTGCCCTCCCACACCCAGCCCCCTCCTCCCTGCGCCCCCCCAGCCCGACTGCCCCCCACACCCAGCTCCCCCCTCCCTGCACCCCGCAGCCCGACTGCCCCCCCACACCCAGCTCCCCCTCCCTGCACCCCCCAGCCCGACTGCCCCCCCACACCCAGCTCCCCCCTCCCTGCGCCCCCCAGCCCGACTGCCCCCCCACACCCAGCTCCCCCCTCCCTGCGCCCCCCAGCCCGACTGCCCCCCCACACCCAGCTCCCCCCTCCCTGCGCCCCCCAGCCGGATTGCCCTCCACACCCAGCTCCCGCTCCCTGCACCCCCCAGCCCGACTGCCCCCCGACACCCAGCTCCCCCCTCCCTGCACCCCGCAGCCCGACTGCCCCCCCACACCCAGCTCCCCCTCCCTGCACCCCCCAGCCCAGCTGCCCCCCCACACCCAGCTCCCCCTCCCTGCACCCCCCAGCCCGACTGCCCCCCCACACCCAGCTCCCCCCTCCCTGCACCCCCCAGCCCGGCTGCCCCCCGACACCCAGCTCCCCCCTCCCTGCACCCCCCAGCCCGACTGCCCCCCCACACCCAGCTCCCCCCTCCCTGCGCCCCCCAGCCCGACTGCCCCCGACACCCAGCTCCCCCTCCCTGCGCCCCCCAGCCCGACTGCCCCCGACACCCAGCTCCCCCCTCCCCCGGGTCTCCCCCCGATACTCACGGCAGTGGCCCCCCGGCAGGGCTACAGCCCCCAGCAGCAGCAGGGATTGGCTGAGAGGGGACCATCCCGCCAATAGCGGCGCGCAGCCCCGCCTCCGTCACCGGTCGCTGGGCAGAACCCGCTGGGCCGGCTGGCGAAGGGGAACCGAATGTCTGAGCCGGGGGGGGGGCGGGGGCGGGATGAGACCTGGGCCCCGGGGCTGTAATGGGCGGAGCCGCCATTAGCTCGGCCGGTCTCTGGCCCCGCCTCTCTGGGGTCAGCTGGTCCGTGTGTTCCGAGGCTGGAACTCGGGGGGCCGCACCCCCGGGCTGGGGGCGGTGGCACTAGGGGAAGGGGTCACAGTTCGGGTCAGGGGCTCTCAGCCCCCCACTACACACAGTGTCCCAGCAGCGCCCTTAGCTCTAGTCGGACCTGCAGCCCCCAGGCCCGAGACCCCTTCCTGGAGCTCAGGGACTTGTCTGTCCGGCTGGGAACTTTAATCACTTTCTGGATTTCATGAATTAACCCCTTCCCGCCCCTCTCCCTTTGCGGGGAGTGACCCCACAACAACCCCTGGCACTCCTACAGCCTCACTGCCCCCAGTCTGTGGCTGGGGAGAGGGGCACAGAGAGAGGCCAATGATTTGCCCTGGAAGCAGCAAATATAGGGCTAGAACCCAGGAGTCCTGGCTCCAGCCCCCTGATCTAAGCACAAGGGGATGGTGCCCCAACTCCTGTATTTTCTTTGCTTTTGCAAGTCATGGGGCTGTTTACCTCATTTGGGGGAACTATTTTTCGTTAGTCTCC
>NW_027057097.1:0-4000 GCF_011386835.1 Chrysemys picta bellii
TCTTGGGGGCAGAGGAGGTACCAAGGCTCTGGGGCCTGAGGCGTTTGCCCCGTGCTGCAGGACAGTCACTGTGGGCTTTAGTATCACTGGGCTTTGCACACTGCCCTGGGCCGGAATCTCCGGGTCTGGGGAGCCAGGCTAATGGGAAACTTCCCCAGCTGGGATGCTGTCAAGGCTGATTCACCACGCTGGCACTTCGAGTGCAGAAGGGGGGAGGGTCCACAAGGACTCTAAAAATTAATACTGGCCACTCCAGGCTTGTATTAAACTCCCAAGGTTACAGATCCTCCTGGCCGTGGATTGGTAAATGCTGCCACCCCTTTGAGAGCCCAGGAAGGCGCACTTGGGAATTCCTTCCTGTGGGGTACCCCCAAGCTCTTTCCCCCCTGTCTGGGAAAGAACTGAAAAAAGGAAAAGAAATTAGCTGCTGCCACCAGCTAACTGAAAAACATGACAGACCTCTTAAAACACAGAAATCCAATAATGTTCTTAAAAAAGGATCTCCCAGCAGTACGTCTTCTCACGCTCAGCTCCTAGTACCTCTTGCTCCCAGATCCTCACACACACCACCACAAACTGAAGTGAGCTCCTTTTTAAACCCAGGTGCCCTGATTAGCCTGCCTTAATTGAGTCTAGCAGGTTCTTCTTAATTGACTCCATGTGTCCTAATTAGCCTGCCTGCCTTAAATTGGTTCAAGAAAGTTCCTGCTTGTTCTAGTGCAGCCCCTGCTCTGGTCACTCAGAGAACAGAAAACTATTCATCCAATGGCCAGTATATTTGCCTTCTACAAGGCTTCTGTACCCCATTTGTCTGGGTCTGTCACATATCCCTCCCCCTGCTCAACACCAAGGGGTTGGGCACTTGGGACGCCAGACAGTGCACACGTGACAAGCCATCGGCATTGCCGTGATGGCTCCCTGCTCTGTGTTGCACACGGAACTGGAAACGTTGGAGGGATAAGAACCACCTGGTCACCCTAGTGTTCTTCTCCTTGTTCCGTTGCATCCATTGAAGAGGGGCATAGTCGGTCACGAGGACAAATCTGCGCCCGAGCAGGTAGTAGCGCAACGTTTCCATGGCCCATTTTACAGCGAGGTACTCTCTCTCCACCACAGCATATTTTTGTTCCCTCGGAAGGAGTTTCCTACTGAGGTAGAGAACTGGATGTTCCTTTTCCCCAACCATTTGTGATAGAACGGCCCCTAACCCTACTTCCGATGCATCCGTCTGCAGGATAAATTCCTTGGTAAAATCTGGGGCTATCAGTACGGGGTTACTGCAGAGGGCAGTCTGTAGGTCTGTGAATGCTCTCTCTGCTCCGTCAGACCATCTCACCAGATCAGGTCCTTGGGCTTTCAGTAGGTCTGTCAGGGGGCTTGCCCTTGTGGCAAAGTGGGGGCTAAATCGTCGGTAATACCCCACCACACCTAGGAATGCCCGGACTTGTTTCTTGCGATGTGGTCGGGGCCAATTTTGGATGGCCTCTAACTTGTTCAGTTGGGGTTTTACCAAACCTTTTCCCACAATGTAGCCAAGATATTTGGACTCCGTAAACCCTACAGCACACTTAGCAGGGTTAGCTGTAAGGCCAGCTCGCCTGAAGGTATTGAGGACTGCCTCCACCTTCGAGGTGGGTTTCCCAGTCTGGGGTATGAATGACCACATCGTCCAGGTAGGCAGCAGCATAATGATTATGGGGGTGTAGTAGCTTATCCATGAGGCGCTGAAAGGTAGCTGGGGCCCCATGTAGTCCAAAAGGGAGGACAGTATATTGAATAAGACCCTCTGGTGTAGAGAACGCAGTCTTTTCCTTTGCGTCTTTGGCAAGGGGAATTTGCCAGTACCCCTTTGTCAAGTCTAGGGTAGTCAAGTACCGGGCATTGCCCAGACGGTCCACTAACTCATCTATGCGCAGTATGGGGTACGCGTCGAATTGGGATACCTCATTTAGTCGCCGGAAGTCATTGCAAAACCTTGTGCTGCCATCAGGTTTGGGCACCAGCACGATTGGGCTGGACCACTGACTGTGGGATTCTTTGATGAGCCCCAACTCCAGCATCTTTTTTACTTCTGCTTTTATTTCCTCCCTTTTGGCTGCTGGCACCCTGTAGGACCTCATTGTTACTCTGGCCCCAGGGTTCGTGACGATGTGGTGATATGTCTCGGTTGTTCGACCCGGTTTTGTCGAGAACACATCTTGGTTCCGGAAGATCATCTCAGACACCTCATTCTTCTGGTCTGGTGTTAAATCGGGAGACACTCTCACCTGTTTGGAAGGCTTGTTTTCCTGGGTTAGGTCTTTTTGGACCGTTGTGCATGCCTCTTGTGCATGCCAGGGTTTCAGAAGGTTAACGTGATAAATCTGTTCTTGTTTTCTGCGTCCTGGCTGCCGCACCTTGTAGGTTACTTCCCCCACGGGTTCAACCACCTCATAGGGCCCCTGCCATTGGGCCAGAAGCTTGCTTTCTGCCATGGGTACCAACACCATAACCCGATCCCCTGGTTGGAACTGTCGCACTTTTGCCTGGTGATTGTAATGGGTTCGCTGGGCCTCCTGTGCCTTCTCCAAATGTTCCCGTACAATAGGGGTGACCCGGGCTATCCAGTCTCGCATCTGCATTACATGTTCTATTATATTTCTCCCCTCACTGGGTTCCTCTTCCCAGATCTCTTTGGCGATATCTAGTATGCCACGGGGGTGGCGCCCGTATAGTAACTCGAAGGGGGAAAACCCAGTTGAGGCCTGAGGTACCTCCCAGATAGCGAACATAAGGTAAGGCAGTAGGGTGTCCCAGTCCTTCCCGTCCCGACTTACCACCTTCCTTATCATAGCCTTGAGGGTTCGGTTAAACCTTTCTACCAGCCCATCAGTCTGCGGATGATAGACTGAAGTTCTCAGGGTATGTATATGGAGCAGCGTGCAGAGGTCCTTCATTAGCTTCGACATAAATGGAGTTCCTTGATCTGTTAGTATCTCCTTCGGTAGCCCCACTCGGGCAAAGATCCCCACCAGTTCTTTGGCTATTGTTTTAGAGGCCGTGTTCCGCAGGGGGACGGCTTCTGGGTAGTGAGTAGCATAGTCCAAAACAACAAGTATATATTGGTGACCCCGAGCCGTCTTCTCCAGGGGTCACACTAGGTCCATGGCTATTCGCTCAAAGGGGACCTCTATGATGGGAAGGGGTACTAAAGGTGCCCTCAAATGGGGACAGGGACTGTGCAGCTGACACTCTGGACAGGCACACAGTACCTCCTCACTTCTTCCTGTACTCCGGGCCAGAAAAATCGTCGTAGGACCTGTGCCAGGGTCTTTTCTACCCCCAAATGCCCCCCAAAAAGATGACTATGGGCAAGGCTGTGTTTTTGAGGTACTAGGATCTGCAGTCCCTTCTGCCCCTGTACTGGGGCGACCCGGTATAAGAGATCCTTCTTCATTATGAAGTAGGGTCCAGGTCCTTGGGTTTTTCCTTCCATGGGAACCCCATCTATTTTGGTCACTTCTTTCCTAATGTTGTCATACCTTGGGTCTTCAGCCTGGTCCCGTCCAAAATTTCCTCTCCCGGGGCTAATCTGCCCGAGATCTAGGGGGCCAATCTCTGTTGCTTCTACTGGTTCAGAGGCATTAGGGTGGGGGTCAGACTCGGGTGCTTCTCTCTCCTGGGTGGCCTCCTGTTCAGCTGCTCGGGTCCACCTACCTATGAGAGCAACCCTGTGGCTTTGGGTCAATATTCGGGTTCCCAAGGCCTTAGCTGCCCTTCTTTCCCTTTTCGTCTTTCTATCCTGTCTGGGAGTGGAGAACAAATCTGGGGATATTTCAGAGAAGATTGGAGGTTGACAGTCCACTGTGGATGCCTCACAAATTTTAGGGTCCCCATCTTTCTCCAATCCCCCTACTGGGAGTAAGTCTCCAAACCCTGGGAAGTCCCTCCCTATGAGCACTGGGTATGGGAGTATAGGGACTACACCTGCTGCTACCTCAGTAGTGTTCCCTTGGATCTC
>NW_027057098.1:0-4000 GCF_011386835.1 Chrysemys picta bellii
CAGGACCTCAGCCTATTGGCCAAAGGTGCTGGGGAGGTGGTGACCTCACAGAGGGATGCTGACATCAGCCAGGCACGACAGGGGCGCAGGGCCAGGGAAACCTCAGAGACCCCTGTGGCTTTGCTTCAGCAAGTCTCCTTCTCGAGGTCTCTCTTTGAGGTCTGAGAGAGTATTTGGGTTCATGTATGTGAGCACCAGGAGGAACCTCTTTTGAGTTTTCTCCTTTCTTTTTCCTGATTTCACTAGAAAACTGACGTCCCTGTTTAGAAGGTAAGAGCCTCCGAGAGGTTTGGAACCTGTTCACTCTGCTGCATCTGGCGCCAGCTGAATTTTAGGCATGGAAAACACTAGCTTAAGGTGGTCACATTTTATTCCCCACCTGGGATTTTGTCCCTTAGAATCTCTGGGGACATTAAGGTTTGTCCTTTTTCTTTTACCTTTTCCTCCATCCCTCCCTCCTTTCTCTTCATTTCTTACTTCTTTTGTCCTTTCCCTGTTCCCCTCCCACCACCAGGATGGGTGTGTGTGTCGTGGGGGGTGCTCTACAACTCCCATTGTGGGAGGTCCACCGAAAAATGTGGGGCTGAAATAGTGCTCAGACAGTGATCCCCAGCGGTGACCTGGGCCATCCTTTGGGCTCTCTGGTGAGAACCCTCATCCTCCCGCCCCTCGGTCTCTACCCTGATTGGCTGAGCAGGGGGTTATTGACAGGGAGGAGACTCAGGTCCCTGTTGTTTTCTTTTAAGACCAAGTAAATAGTCATAACCAGTCATATGTTCGACAAATTTTGCTGCTTCTCTGCAGTTCATTATTTTCTCTACCATTCCAGTTCTCCTAAAATACTTGCTGAATAATTACTGTGAACTCTTGCTGGTCCGGAACTCACTTGAGAGCACTTTATTCAGATCATTCAATATCTGAAATTCAAGATCCGATGGTTAGTTTGAAAATCAGGGCTCTTGGGTCCTATTCCCAACTCTGCCACGGACTGGCTGTGTGACCTAAGACAAGTCAATTCTCCTTTCTCAGCCTTAGCTTCTCCCTCTTTCAAGTAGGGATAACAATCCGCTCCTACCTACCTCCCGGCGGGTGGAGGATGGGGATCTATTGGAGAGTGTCACTAGGAGCAGTGCATAAGATGAGGTGTCCTATCGTGTTTACTCAGATCAGATTATGACATAATAGAATGGCTGAAATAGTCTATTTTATTTGTATTTTATTATGTTGCAATTGTTAAGAGCAGCAACTACTTAGCTCAGACTGAAACATCTTATCTAATTTTTGAGATCTAAGTGTCTCCTCTTTGTGTAGCTCAAACCTCCAAAGTGTCTGCCCTGTGGCAGGACATTAACACTGCAGGGGAGGAGTGGGTGTGGCAGTGACATCACAAAGGCCTTTTGCAGGACTTCAGCCTATTGGTCGAAGGTGCTGGGGAGGTGGTGACCTCACAGAGAGACGCTGACATCAGCCAGGCAGGACAGGGGCGCAGGGCCAGGGAAACCTCAGAGACCCCTGTGGCTTTGCTTCAGCAAGTCTCCTTCTCGAGATCTCTCTTTGAGGACTGAGAGAGTATTTAGGTTCACGTACAGGAGCGCCAGGAGGAACCTCTTTTGAGTTTTCTCTTTTCTTTTTCCTGATTTTACTAGAAAACAGACGTCCCTGTTTAGAAGGTAAGAGCCTCCGAGAGGTTTGGAACCTGTTCAGTCTGATGCATCTGGCGCCAGCTGAATTCTAGGCATGGAAAACACTAGCTTAAGGTGGTCGAATTTTATTCCCCACCTGGGATTTTGTCCCTTAGAATCACTGGGGACATTAGGGTTTGTCCTTTTTCTTTTACCTTTTCCTCCATCCCTCCCTCCTTTCTCTTCATCTCTTACATCTTCTGTCCTTTCCTCTGTTCCCCTCCCACCACCAGGAGGACTCTGTGTGTGTGTCGTGGGGGGTGCTCTGCAGTGGGAACAGGGACAATTCTCCAACTTTGGGCAGTCGAGAGCCTGGGTGAGATAAGGGGCGTTAAAGCCCTTTGTGAAGGAGAAAGGGGAGTTTCACGGTGTTGAGCACCAAGGAATTCTAAACTTTGCTAAAACATCTAGTCTGCAGAAACCAGAAATGGTTGGGGCCACATTGTAACCATTGTCTTTTTTAAAGCCCATTGAGGGATGTGAGTCCCACCCTTTTAGGTATCTGGGGTGCTGGGAGAAGAGAAGAGGTGCCTGTCTCCATTTTATGGCCTCAACAAACTAAGTGCTGTGCCCCAGTTCTCGTCAGAGATCCCTGAAAAAGAACATCTTCCCATCCATTAACATACCTGGAAAGATACTGGAACTCCTTATTAAACAATCAGTTTGTCAGCACCTACAGGACAATTTGGTTCTTAGGACTAGTGAGCATGGACTTGTCAAGAACAAATCATTCCAAACCAATCCTAGCTCCTTCTTTGGCAGGGTTACGGGCCTAGTGGAAGTTGGTAAACAGTAGATGTGATCCATCTTGGTGTTAATAAGGACATTCTCACAAACAAACTAGGGAGATGTGGTCTAGATGCAATTAGTATAATATGTGTGCACAGATGGTTGCAAGCCCGTACTCCAACAGCCCAGAACCAAACAGCAGGAAGCAGATCATGCAATGAACTCCTGCCAGTGCGTGTAGATTGCATTACATGCACCCCTGTGCGGGGAGGAGGAGCTGCTCTGGCTGGGGCAGGGATGGGGAGGGACCAAACAGGCTGGTTAGTGAGAGGCTGCCTTGACCCCAGACTCACGGCCGCTCCCCGCTCGGTTCCAGGATGGCCAGGCTCCTGAGGAGGTTCAGGAAGAAGGCTCTGCAGGTGGCCCCAGAGCCTGAGGGAAGCAGCTGCCACCTTCCCCCGGAGCAGAGCGGCTCCTCCGTCCCCACTGGCGGGGAAGGAGCTCCCGGCCAGGCCAGGAGGTGGAAGTGCCCAGCCTTCTGGCGGAGAAAACCCGCTCCCAGCGCAGGCGCCGAGGTGGGAGAGGCCAGGTCGAAATGGAGCTGGGCCAGGCTGCGGCTGGGCAGGCAGGACCCAGCGCAGGAGGGGAGCCGGGCAGGGTGACTCTTGGGCATGTTGTGTGGGCAGCAGCGGCCCCAGGAGCCCAGCCCTGATTCCCAGCAGGAGGCATCGCCCTGCCCGGTCACTGAGGACCTTCCAGCCTCCCCAGGGCAGGAGGTGGAGGATCCCTGTCCCACCACCAGCAGCTCGGCCCGCTCCCCATGGGACAGCAGCAGTGCCTGGGACTCGGGCAGCAGTGAGGCCGATGGGCGCCGCAGCTTTGTTCCAGGTGAGGAGCCAGGCTGGGCTCAGGGAGAGGTGAGGGCGGGGCTGTGAACACCCTGGGCCCAGGCCCTCGATCAGTGCTATGGGAGCGGGTCCCCAGCCCAGGGGTCTGGCCTGAGCCACATGAACCCCACTGACGCTAGATGCTGCCACTTTGGTCCTTGGTGCTCCAGTTGGGGGGAGGCACCTCTCAGGGAGTCCAGGACAGTCTGGGGGGGTCTCTTTGCTATGGGCTCCTGAAGGAGTTGGCTTTGGGGAGAGGCTCACTCCCAGGATCAGATACAGGAGGGGCAGCAGGGTCCAGGGAACAGGTGCTATTCCTGTCCTGCCACTGTCTGTCTGAGAAACCTTGGCCTTGTCATTCCCTGGCTCGGTGCCTCAGTTTCCCTTCTTGCCAGCCTGTGCCTATTTCCCTGCAGTTTCACCTGCGTGTTGGTGCCAGTCCCATCCCCGCACTGCACAGTCTAATACCGGCTCCTCTCTCTTGCCAGCACCATGACACCTGCCGTGGAGCCAGAGCTGGAGACCCACCTCCTCCGAGCTGCCCTGCACACCGTCTTCACCCTGGGCATGGAGAAGGACACCACCCAAGTGCAGGTAGATCATGCTAAAGTCATGGATAGAAGAGCCAGCTGTCATCCTGCCATGAATCCTTGCTAATTGCCTGCAGTGGGATGTGAATGAGAGAGGCCAGGATATGTGTTT
>NW_027057099.1:0-4000 GCF_011386835.1 Chrysemys picta bellii
GAGTTGCTGCCGGGACCACTGACCTTGTGTCGTGAGGTGCCAAAGATGGGCAGGCACTGTGAGCACCGAGTCCAAATGATGGCTGTTTGGCTGGTACACTGAGGCCAGCCAAGCCTGTAGGGGTCTGAGGTGCAACCTCGCATACCACACCTCGTATAGGCACGCGACCCATGTGACCCAACAGCCTGAGTGGGCTCCTGGGAGGAAGGCCCTGGCCTGGGTAGAATTGAGCAATGCTCCGATAAACACTATCCTCTGAGCTGGGAGGAGTGTTGGCTTCTGCTCGTTTATCAGCAGGCCCAGGTTGTTTGGACGAGGTGGATGCTGGCTTTCACCTGGGATTGGACTGGTCATTGACCAGCCAGTCACTGAGGTACAGATACACATGCACCCCTCACCTTCTCAGGAAGGCTGCCACTATTACCAGCATTTCATAAAGACCCATTAGGCTGCTGACAGGCTGAACGGGAGGATGGTAAACTGGCAATGAGTCTGGTTCACAACAATCCCAAGAAACCTTCTGTGGCCTCGGAAAATAGAGGTGTGGAAATAGGCATCTTTCAAACCGAGGGTGGCGTCCCAGTCCCCTACATCCAGGGAAGGAATGATGGAGACAATGCACAACTTCAGTCTTTGAGATGTTGCAGGTCTAGAATGGATCAGAGACCCACTTTGGCACTCAGGATTAAGGATCGTGATGTTGCACTCCACATACTTTATGGAAATATGATTATGAATGTGAATATGATGTAACTGGAATATGCTTTATGCAAAACGTCTCTTGTATGATGTCATTAGAAAGCTTGTAATCTACTGAGTGTGTTCATCCTATTTGTTTTCATGTATTATTTCTATGTCTGGAATTGGGGAAATATGAAACTTGTATCACTGTTGTAGTCACACCAGGTGAGGGCCGTCAATGGGGCATTGGGAACTTGATGGCTCCCATTGATTAGGGCAATTGATGGTAAATGATTTATTTACCTGAAAGCCTTCCTGTGTACATGGGGGCCAACCAAGGAGGAATGGAGACTTGACCATGTCACCTGGTAGTGAAATCCATCTTAAATCTGGTACTTTTCCATTTAGCAAGAGGGGCAGGGACCCAGAAAGAGAAAAGATTCCCACCTTGTGCCAAGGTTATAAAAGGGGGTGCCAGTCATGAGAAAACCCCTGCTTATCAAATGAGATGTCTGCTGGATCTAACAAAGACTGTACCAGGGGAAAGGATTGGGCCCAGACTAGGAAAGAGTCCAGTCTGTGAAGTAAACTTATTGGAACATCTTTGAGGATGATATATTTCCTGTAATCAGTTTCTTAATGTATTAGGCTTAGACTTGAGTGTTTTGTTTCAATTTGCTCTGTTACTTACTTTGTTCTGTCTATTACTTGAAATCACTTAAATCCTATTTTCTATACTTAATAAAATCACTTTTGTTTATTAATAAACCCAGAGTAAGTGATTAATACCTGGGGGAGCAAACAGTTGTGCATCTCTCTCTATCAGTGTTATAGAGGGTGGACAATTTAGGAATTTATCCTGTATAAGCTTTATACAGAGTAAAAGGGATTTATTTGGGGTTTGGGCTCCCAAAAGGTTGAATACTGAGTGCTGGGAAAGTCCCTGTTAACTGAGAAGCCCCTGGGCTGAGTGAATCTGTTTCTGTGGCCCAACCTCTGTGTCTGTGCTGGAGGTGACTGGTGTGTCTAACTCAGCAAGACGGGAGTGGAGGGAAACCTGTTCGGGTAGGAGGGTTGTTCTCAGTGGTATCCCAGGACATGGAGTGACAGTCTCAAGGGGAGTCTCTGTGACCAAACCCGTCACAACTTCAGCCTGGCCTCCCTGTCCTTTTTCAGATGTGGACTGAACTGGTGGAAGAGCTGACAGCGATCCGCAATAGGAGTCTCATCCAAGCACTTTAGACAGCTGGAGTGCAGGTCGCTCAAAGGCATGGGCTTGCTACAGGAGGCACCGGGTTTGAAGCCCGGAGACCGAGACATGCCCAGTTTCAGGAGCAGAAGAAACTCTGCTAGAAGAGTCCAACTAACTATTTATATCAGTGGTGTCCAATACGTTCGCCACTAGCCACAGGTGGCTAATAGGCTATTGAATTGTGGCTAATGCATGTGGCTTTTTTGTAATGTGGCTAATAAGAAAAATTCAAAACAACAAGTGTGGCTAGCAGTGTGGCTAGCATCGAATTTCTATTGGACACTGCTGATTTATACCAATCAACTAAAGTCAAAAAGTGAGAAAACAACTGAGGTGAAAAGGGATGGAGTAACGAGAGAACCACTGAGAATCTGGAGAGATGCAGGGCGGCTGGTCACAGACACGCAGAGATCCCAAGCCAGGTGCCCGAGAGGAGTGGGGTGGGTCAGCCCTCCCCACCCACCCCTCTTCTCCTCCGTGCTGCACTCCACAGGGATAAGCAGGGTGGGGCATGTGACGAACTGGGACTGTTCTTAATGTGGTCTGTGAATGCTGACAGGGGAGTGTGGCTAGGATAGTCTGCAATGGGGGGATGGGAGACTGACCAACGGAGAATACCTGAGCATGTAACATGAGAACCCAGAAAGGGGTTAGAGGCCAGGTGAGACCTTTGCCTGGGAAACTGAACAAAGGCTGTGGGAGGGGTCGCTGAAGGAGAGTCTCGGAAGCTGGCTTGTGAGGTGGCTGGGAAGCAGAGAGGGCTCTGACCTCCCAAGGGGGCTGGGGTGCCTGAGGACCCCAAGATGGACCTAACTGAGGGGTATCCTGTGGTCTGTGCCTGCAAGACCTGTCTTGGACTGTGTCCCTGTCATCTAAATAAACCTTCTGCTTTACTGGCTGACTAAGAGTCATGGTGAATCGCAGGAAGCCGGGGGTGCAGGGCCCTGAGTTCCCCCACACTCCGTGACAGGGCACCGATGAGGTCTCAGAGGGACCAGACCCCGAATTCCCCCATGTGCGTGTTGGGGGCAGACACAGCTAGAGAGAACACTTGGTGGTCAAGATGCAGGACTCAGGACAGTCTCTGGCGATCTGGCAGCCCCAGGATGGGGGGAGGAAGAGGGGTAAATGGGGGGAGGAGGGCAGGAGGGACAGTGGTTTGGGGAGGGGGCAGTGGGAACAGAACAGCAGCTCCCCAGCGCAGGCGAGTGGAGCCTCTCTCTCAGCACTGGGGAGGCTGGTGTCCGTGTGAACAGGTCAGGCTGGACAGGCTCAGCAGCAGGGGACCAATGGGTGAGACTAGTCAGGAGAGGGTTAAACTAGCTACAGAGGGGGCGGGCTGGGGGGCAGACACTTGGCAACCCTCCACGCTGTCGCTTAGTCCTGGGCAGGGCCACCAGAAACCCAGGTGTCCAGGGCAGGACAGGAATTAGTTCTCATTGCTGCTGTCAGTGCTGGGAGCCAGGAGGGATTGGAGGTGCTACAAGAAGGGGCTGGGGACACTCCTGGGTGAGCACCAATGCGACAGGCCAGTACCACTGACACGGGGGAAACAGGGATTGTCACTCGCGAGTCCCCTGTCAGGAAGGGAGGAGCAATTACGTCAGAGAGACCCTCACCGGCCAGGGACAGTTCAGCAGCGCCAGGCACTGAACGCTTATGGATCATTCCCGTGCTAAGTGAGACAGCACAATCGGGGGCCTGGCCAGGTGACTACAGCCCCCCACATCAGGGACTGAGCAGGAAGAACGGCTCTGTACACGTCTATTGATAGTGTGCAGGGGAACCTGCCTGACCCCGGGGGCTCCGTGCTGGGTTTGTGCTGCCAGGAGTAAGGCAGCCCGGGAGTCTCTGCACTTTGCAAAAACAACAGGAGTACTTGTGGCACCTTAGAGACTAACAAATTTAGCTGTAGTCCACGAAAGCTTATGCTCTAATAAATTTGTTAGTCTCTAAGGTGCCACAAGTACTCCTGTTCTTTTTGCGGATACAGACTAACACGGCTGCTACTCTGAAATCTGCACGTTGCAGGGGCTGATTCTCTCACTAACTCTCCAGCCCAAGTTG
>NW_027057100.1:0-4000 GCF_011386835.1 Chrysemys picta bellii
TTAATACACTCAAAACCTCCTTCACCAAAGAAGGACTCTCCACCAGAGAAGTAGATCACATCATGGAATGGACCCAAATACCCCAAGAGAACCTGCTTCAACACAGCAATAAAACCTCCTCCAACTGCATGCCCCTAGCTGTCACCTATGACCAGGGCCATCCTTAGGCATACGAAGCATACGCAGCTGCGTAGGGCACCATGAAATTTGGGGAATCAAATTGCCCCAAATTTCATGGTGCCCTAGGCTGCTGCGTGCTGCATACGCGGCGGCACCAGCGGCGGCACCAGCCCCGGCGACCAGCCCTATCCCCTGGCCGGCCCCCCCCGTGGGCTGCGCCCACTACAAGGGGCAGGGCCATCCCTAGGGTGGGTGCGGGGCCCCGGACATCTCCCTCCGCCCCACCTCTTACCCTTCCCCCCTCCTCCGCCCCCGGCCTGCCCCCATTCCACCTCTTCCCCCAGCGACCCCACACTCACCGGCGGCGGCGGGAAGTGGAGCAACCTGGCCCCAGCCCGCTCTGCTCCGCCAGCTCTGCTCCGCTTCCCGCCGTCGGTGAGTGCAGGTAGGTTGGGGAAAGGACGCCCCCCGCACTCACCGGCGACGGGAAGCAGAGCAACGAGGCCCCAGCCATGTCGCTCAGGGGGGTTGGGGAAAGGTCCCCCCCGCACTCACTGGCGGAGCAACCCAGTGTGTGTGTGAGGGGATCCCTTCCTCCAAGCTCCCTTCCCCGAACGACATGGCTGGGGCTGGGGCAAGGGAAGCAGAGCGAGCTGCTCCCGGCTCCCCGCTAACCTCCCGGGCCACTCTGGGCCTGTGGGGCCCCCAAAAGTGCCCCCCCACAGCTCCTGCCTCGCAGACCCTGGGTGGGGGGCTGGGGCCCCACACAGCCCCCCCGCGAGGGGGCTACATAAGGCACCCAAATGGCTAGGGACAGCCCTGACTATGACCCCACAATGGAAACCATGTGAGATATCATCAAATAACGACAACTCATACTCGATGGGGAACCCATCCTGACAGAAATCTTTCCGGAACCCCTTCTTCTAGCCTTCAAACCAACTTCTCCAGGCTCATCATCAGAAGCAAGTTCCCCACAGACCAGGACACACCAACTTAAAGCGGCACCAGACCCTGCCAGAACAACAGATGCAAAACCTGCAGACATCTCCACTACTTCAATGATCAACACCCCACAGAACACACCTTTCAAGATCCATATGATAGGCATGTGTAGGATCTAACGTGTGGTGTACCTCACCCAGTGCACTAAATGCCCCAATTACAACTATGTGGGTGAAACCAGACAACCACTGCACTCTGGAAAGAACTTACACAGGAAAACGATAAAAGGCAGAAACATCTTCTCACCTGTGGGATCACTCTATATCTGATCTATCAGTCCTCGCCCTCAAAGGTAACCTGCGCAACTCTTTCAAAAGACAAGCCTGGGAGCTTAAATTCATAACTCTGCTGGCCACTAAAAATCATGGACTGAACAGACAGTGGATTTATGGCTCATTACAACAATCTGTAACCCACTAAAACCCCCACTTTTATCCTATCACTGCAGAGGTGTTAACAGGCCACTCCACCTTGAATGATCCCTTACAATATGTGCTCCCTACTTATGGCTAAACAATCTGTTCCACCTTCTTTTTAACTGTTACCCTGCTCTGAGTTCTTTGCCCAGACCTGAAGAAGAGCAATGTGTGTAGCTTGATAGCTTGTCTCTCTCACCAGCAGAAGTTGGTCCAATAAAAGATATTACCTCCCCCACCTGGTCTTTCTCATAAAAATATTGGCAGGGATATTAAACTTTGTGCTTCAGGGCTTAGATCACTCTCTCACTATTAGGGACCAGGATGAGTCCTAATGTGGGGGCAGATTACCTCACAAATGCCTCCTGTGGGGTTCTTCATCCTCCGGAGCACCTGGCAGTGGCCATGCTCAGAGACAGGCTCACTCAGGTCTGATCCAGGTTGGCAATTCCTGTTCTCCTGACCTCCATTATTGTGACATTTCCTTTCTGTCCCCCAATGGGAACTGTTAAACTAGCTGACATGTCTTTAACTATGAGAAAACAGCCCCTTACCTTTCCGATACACCTCTTGCATTTTCCCTTTAACACGGCAGAGTATCTACACGCAGCCACTGCTCTTCTTGCTTCTCCTAGAGAGGGAACACAGATAACATCACATATTAAAAACTGTGTCTGTCCGGTGATATTTGCATTTCTAGAGCGAGTTCCAGCACCTGTTGCCCTCCCCACTTCAACAAAGATTTTGGTGCCCTTGGTTGTGGGAGGAGGATGGTAGAATATCACAGTCTACCCTCACCTCGCAATGAACCCTGGAGGTAGCGGGGGCTCCCCACAGCCAGTGTTTCTACCACCCTTCTGCCTGGGAGAGGCTGAGACTTGAGTACCTGGGGGCTCCCTCACAGCCAGTGCTTCTGCAGCACCTCCTACTGGGACAGCCTGGTATTGCACTAGCAGGAGGCTACTCCAGAGCTTCTGTTATTTTCTTGTGAGCGTTTCATTGTTTTGTCTGGAGGTTTTATTTCTGCATTGCCCAATTATAATTTTTTGAGGCCCCTTACGTGTTTGTTCCTCAGGTTCTGCTTTGTCTGGAGATGACGAATGGGGTGGCTGGGCTTCCTCTCTGCCTTGTCCAGTTACAGCAGGAAAGTGAAAGACTGGAATAGCAGAGAAACCACTATCATCTGAGATCATGTTCTGGGAAATAACCCGACACAGACTGGACATCCAGAGAGCAGTTTGCACCCTAGCGCCCAGCGTTTGTGTTGGTAACGCCAGCGCCATCCCTGATCCCACCCCATAACTCCTTTGCCCTCCCACAGACTAACGTTGTATTGCCTGTCTGCTGCACTAATGCCGCCGCCAGGGCTTGGTCTAGGATGCTGTCTCCATTTTATAGATGGGGAAGTGAGTAGAGGTGAGAGGCAGTGACACACCTAAGGCCATACTGCAAATCAGTGGCAGAGTGGGGGAAGAGAGCCCATTTTTTGACTCTTAACTCTGTATTCAGTCCTCTAGAGCATAGCCAGCCTTCCTCGATCTGTCCCTGCAGACCCAGGATCCAGCCTGTTGCTCTCTCCCCTGCGCGGCTGTTTTAAAGGGAAAACATTTAAAGTGGGAAAAAACGGCAGCTTTTCTTACCTGGAGGAAGGGAACTTATATCACCACCACCGGACACTGCAAAACAAACATCGGAGAGTGAGATCAGGACCCTCAACCCCTGCGGAGAAGTATCCCTCTCCCACCTTTCCCCACTGTCCCAGTCCTGCTCTCAGCACCTTTAGAAAGAAGCCTTTTGCTGCCATATTATGTCTCACATGGCTTTGTCCCTCCCCCACCTACTGAGGTGCTGGGGCTCTGCTATTTCTAGCCTGCTGGGGCAGCAGGGTGAGACCCGTAAAATTATTACCCTGCAGATTTGCTGCTCTCTGACTGGATAGAGAGACTATGGGGTGGGCTGCTGCCTGTTAGTGGTGAAAACAGTACCTAAGCTCCTCCCACTAGTGAACAAACCCCACCCCTCCTAGGTGGAACCTGAGTGTCTATTCAATCCCACCATCTCCTTATGCAAGTGATCACGATCTGATCCCGTTTATAATGTGAAAGCAAAGTCCAGACAGGTAATATATATCCTTGCTGCTTTAGTAGGGCCAATTTCACAAAGCTGAAAACAATTATGAGAGAAATCAGCTGGGAGGAAGAATTTAATCAGCAAAATGTGAATGATAATTGGGAATCATTTAAGAGCACCTTACTAGATGCCCCAAAAGGCACAGTCTAGAAAGAAGGCCGTACTGGTTTTAAAAATAACCAACCTGCTTTAGAGGGATGTGAAGGCAGCTATACAAAATAAAAAAATAATACACAACAAACAGAAGAAAGGGAAAGCTGATAGTAATGGATATAAATCAGAGGTTAGGAATTGTAGAAAATTCTTAAGGGAAGAAAAAGGACACAAGG
>NW_027057102.1:0-4000 GCF_011386835.1 Chrysemys picta bellii
CACCTTCTCTTTCAAGCTCCTGCCCCCTTTGTCCCTGGTTCAGTGTGAGCTGTGAGAGCTCTCTGGGGCACAGGAGCTGGCTGGTGCCCAGATGGAACTACATTGCCTATTGCACAGATCTCGCTTTTCCCGAACAGTGAGTCTGCTGCTACAACCATACCAGGGCCCGCCAGGATCCTTGCAGCTGGTCAGTGCTAAGTTGTGAACTGTGCTAGGTAGGGAAGACAAAATAGATTTTCCATCACTAGCGCAGCTCTGTGTTACTGGGGACTCACTGCTGGCTCAACCCAACCAGCCCTCCTCACACGGAGCCTGTAAATCCTCCAGCCCTGCTGTTCTCCTTTGTATTTCAGCAGTGCCCAGAGAGCTCAGTCCCGGATCAGGGCCCCGCGGTGCTAGACATTGTACACACGCAGCCCGATTCCCCCCACGCTGGGGCTCCTGAATGCCTCCTGCCCGAAGGCGGGACGGCTCTATTCCTCACCCAATGTCTCCTGCTGGCAGAGATGCTCTGAGAGACGTCTACGCTCTGGGTCTCTGGGCTTCCCGGGCTGGGAGGCAAGCGTGGCTGTCTCCGGGCGGTTCTGCTGACTCTCCAGCAGCTGCACTTCTGGTGTCCTAATGCAGCCCTAGTCCTCTCCAGCGCTCAGGGGCACTGTCCTGGCATCGGACTGTCCTGGTAAATAGAACAATGTCTCCTGGCACCCTGAGAATTCCTGTTCCCCCGGCAACCTCAGTGCCATTTCCTATGGAAGTGATGGTGTCAGAAAAGGTGATGGAGGTGGTCAGGCCTAGTGGTTGGAACTGGACTCAGGGGGCGGGGCAGAGCATGGGTGGAGCAAGGCTGGAGCGAGACCAGGGCTGGAGTAGGACTAGGAACAGGGCTGGAGCAGGCTCAGCCTCTTGCCTATGTCAGGCAGGAGCGAGTTCCTGGCCCTGGAGTGATGTTGAGCAGACTGAGCTGCTGCTGTGAGACTGATATACCTGCTCTGGGAGACACAAGGCCAGTTCCTGGCTTGTGGATTAGCTGGAGCCCAGCACAGGAGGGAATCAGCACCTTACAGATGGCTCCCGGGACACTTGGCTCCCGGCCCCGCTGGGTATTGACTTGCCAGGTGCAGGGGGCGAGGTGCAGCGCCAGGGAGGAGATTGGGGAGGCAGGAGCACTGAGGTGGGGCTGAGCGGGCAGGTGCCGAGGAGCTGCGGCTGGCTGGCCAGCAGAGAGGAGGAGCAGCAGCTCGGCTCTGGAGGGCCCAGCTGCAGCTCCACACAGGGCACTGCCAGAGCCTGGCAGGCGGCTGGCTGAAGTGGCACTTTGTGATCTGGCACGGGCGGGAGCTAGCTTCCCACAGCTGAATGCTCCGCAGCGCCGGTGGATTCAGATCCAAACCAGGATCTGGCTCCAAATTCACAGCTGGCCCCTTCCCCTGATCTGGAGTCGCTCGCACCGTCTAGGGGTGGTTGATTTCACAAGAGAGGGGGCTTCCCACAGACTCTCCAACTCCCTCACTGTGACGAAGTGGGACTGTTCTTAATGTTTCCTCTGAATACTGTAGGGGTGCCTCAGTTTCCCCTATGCATTTCTTAAGTCTCTAGATGGGGGGATAAAGGCCAGTGTGCATAAATGGCCAACACTCTGTCTCCTGGCAACTAATGGCCGGGGCCCTTCCCCCCTGCAACGGGATAGATAAAGGTGTTGGAGAACAAAGATCAGGTGACCTCCTGGCCCGGGAAAGAGACAAAGGCCAGAGAGAAGGGGGTGGAGAGTTTCAATTTGGAGCTGTCTGGGGACGAGGAGTGAAGTGTAGATGTGGGTGTCTGGCTTACTGCCCCCCAACTCCCTCACTGTGACCAAGTGGGACTGTTCTTAATGTTTCCTCTGAATACTGTAGGGGTGCCTCAGTTTCTCCTACACATTTCTTAAGTCTCTAGGTGGGGGGATAAAGGGGCACTTGGTAGACATGCACCGCCCAGCGAGGAGCCCGGGGAAGGCTCGGTGTGGCTGGCGATGCAATGGAAAAGCAGAGGCGGGCAATAGAAGATTCTCCTTCCTGGAGTCAGGAGTGGGCAGAAGCCAGCGTGTATATGGGCCACCCACTTTCTGCTACCAGTGGCGGAGCTGAAACAGCCGGATCAGCTTTCCCAGCGGCACGTGCCAGCTCTAGCTCTGCCAGAGCCAAGCCTGGCAGTGAGGGGATGAGGCTTTGGCAGCCAGCAGGAGGCATGTCACAATAGGCAGGCGAGTCACAAGCCAGCCAATGTGTGACTGCCCAGCCCTGGGATGCCCCAGCCCAGATTAGTTTTGGCCTGGCCGGGACTTTAGAGCCTGTCCTTCCCCACCCAGAGCAGACTGTCAAAGGCCAAACCCCTCTCACCACCAGCTGTGTAGCTCCCCCTTGCTTTTGGTCTGTCTTAGGCACCATCCTGGCCCTCATCCCCGTGGCATCAGAGCACTGCCCAACCTCGATTGCATTTATTCTAACCGCCCCCTGCAGGGCACGGCCTGGCTGCTACCTCCACTGAACAGACAGGGAACTGCAGCACAGAGGGAATAAGGGATTTGCCCGAGGCCACGCAGAGCATCTGTGGCAGAGCTGGGAAATGACAATGGGTCTCCTGGGTCCCAGGCTGGCATCTTCTCTTTCAACCTCCTGCCTCCTTTGCCCCTGGTTCAGTGTGAGCTGTGAGAGCTCTCTGGGGCACAGGAGCTGGCTGGTGCCCAGACGGAACTACATTGCCTATTGCACAGATGTCGCTTTTCCCGAACATTGAGTCTGCTGCTACAACCATACCAGGGCCCGCCAGGATCCTTGCAGCTGGTCAGTGCTAAGTTGTGAACTGTGCTAGGTAGGGAAGACAAAATAGATTTTCCATCACTAGCGCAGCTCTGTGTTACTGGGGACTCACTGCTGGCTCAACCCAACCAGCCCTCCTCACACGGAGCCTGTAAATCCTCCAGCCCTGCTGTTCTCCTTTGTATTTCAGCAGTGCCCAGAGAGCTCAGTCCCGGATCAGGGCCCCGCGGTGCTAGACATTGTACACACGCAGCCCGATTCCCCCCACGCTGGGGCTCCTGAATGCCTCCTGCCCGAAGGCGGGACGGCTCTATTCCTCACCCAATGTCTCCTGCTGGCAGAGATGCTCTGAGAGACGTCTACGCTCTGGGTCTCTGGGCTTCCCGGGCTGGGAGGCAAGCGTGGCTGTCTCCGGGCGGTTCTGCTGACTCTCCAGCAGCTGCACTTCTGGTGTCCTAATACAGCCCTACTCCTCTCCAGCGCTCAGGGGCACTGTCCTGGCATCGGACTGTCCTGGTAAATAGAACAATGTCTCCTGGCACCCTGAGAATTCCTGTTCCCCCGGCAACCTCAGTGCCATTTCCTATGGAAGTGATGGTGTCAGAAAAGGTGATGGAGGTGGTCAGGCCTAGTGGTTGGAGCTGGACTCAGGGGGCGGGGCAGAGCATGGGTGGAGCAAGGCTGGAGCGAGACCAGGGCTGGAGTAGGACTAGGAACAGGGCTGGAGCAGGCTCAGCCTGTTGCCTATGTTAGGCAGGAGCGAGTTCCTGGCCCTGGAGTGATGTTGAGCAGACTGAGCTGCTGCTGTGAGACTGATATACCTGCTCTGGGAGACACAAGGCCAGTTCCTGGCTTGTGGATTAGCTGGAGCCCAGCACAGGAGGGAATCAGCACCTTACAGATGGCTCCCGGGACGCTTGGCTCCCGGCCCCGCTGGGTATTGACTTGCCAGGTGCAGGGGGCGAGGTGCAGCGCCAGGGAGGAGATTGGGGAGGCAGGAGCACTGAGGTGGGGCTGAGCGGGCAGGTGCTGAGGAGCTGCGGCTGGCTGGCCAGCAGAGAGGAGGAGCAGCAGCTCGGCTCTGGAGGGCCCAGCTGCAGCTCCACACAGGGCACTGCCAGAGCCTGGCAGGCGGCTGGCTGAAGTGGCACTTTGTGATCTGGCACGGGCGGGAGCTAGCTCCCCACAGCTGAATGCTCCGCAGC
>NW_027057103.1:0-4000 GCF_011386835.1 Chrysemys picta bellii
CCATTACAATGGGGTTGTAACTCACTTTGGGGTCCTGACCCAGAGTTTGAGAACCACCTCCCTGCCCACCACTTTTTGTACCCTCTCTCCCCTACCTCAGTGGGCTGTAACCAGCGACATACCCATCGTCCCCCCGGGTTTCCCCATTTCCCCTCCCCAGGGAGAATTTCCATCTCCTCTTCCTTATTGCCCAGATTCCGCTGCCAAGAGCGGTGTTGCTTCCCTTCACGAGTGATATCCTGCAGGGCACATACACCACAGCACAGCATTCCCCTGCGTCCACACTGGTGTTCCTGGCTTACAGATAACCCATCCTGCAGTGAGAGACACCATGTCCCGTGTCCCTTTCTTCCCTCTACTGCAAGGTGCTGGGGGAGAAAGAAAACATGTCCCGAGGGCTGAGGCCCCATGGGATTGCTGGCGTTGCCGCATGCTCTTCAGGAACCCTCAAGCCTCTGCAGCATCAGAACAGCAGAGCCTGGATTGGAGCAAGGGAAAGGCCTGTTTTCCACAGAATCCTTCCCTCAGGCCTGGAGCATTTAGGGCAGAAAACCCTGTGGGAGTTAATGTTGCTCTAAAAAGAGCTGCCAAGCGGGGGGTGAAGCTTCTTGACAACACCACACAAAGGGATCTGTTTGTTGAGCTGCATAAAGCCCTGCACTGATTCTCGGAGAGGATTCCCCCGAGCAGTTGGGGGAGGCAGGACCTTATTCCTTACCTCCCGTGACAGGGCCGTGTGAGAGCTTGTAGGAAGCCAGAGGCAGCTTTCTAGAGGGTTAATTCAGAAAGTCCCTGTGGAACCTAGGGGCTGCGGCCTACGGCAGGAAGGAGCCAGGTGGTGGTTGGAGAGACTCTAGGAGGAATGCTATGGGATGGCGCTCTGATCTCCTCTTCACTCTGCTTCTTCCCACCCCCACCTTTGGGGTAAGTGCATCACCTTCTCCTTAGTGCCTGTGGGCTGGAAAGCAGAGATGGAAGGAGAGAGGTTGCCCATTCAGCCCACGCACAGGGGGATCCATTGCAGCTCATGTCCTCCTGCTTGTCCCAGCCCAGAGCAATGCCTGTCACCGAGCCTGGACTCTGTGACTGCATTAGTTGCCAACAGGGGAGTGTGGCAGGAGAGGACACAGAACATGTCTACCAATCACTTTTTCTGGATTGCTGAGGTGGGGGGAGAGGCCAGAATCCATCTGGTGCTTTAGGACTCTGAGGACGCTCTGGGATCGGGAGCGAAGTCTCTAGAGCCTCGGGAGGTGCAAGTTTGGAGACGTGTGGCTCCTACCTAGTCCAGCGTAACCTGCCGTGCTCCCCCACAAGAGCCATGGTAACAGGCAACACTGCCTCTCTCTTTCCTTGGCCACATGGATCGTGTCCTTTTTCTGGTGGCTAGTCCAGAAAAGGAGGACAAGAGCTCACTACTGCTACCACCTGAGGGAGTTGCTGGGTTGAGATCAGCTGGTAGAAGGAGGCAATAGCCCGAGAATCTGGGACTTCAAGCCCCTAGAGTGACCTCTTACCTTTATAGACCCCCCAGCCCCATACACAGCTATTTTAAAGTTTAGCCTGATAGTAAAGAGACCCCTTTTCAACCCTTCAGCACACAAGAGAGAGCCGGCAGCATTTGTCATTAAACTATTTATTTCTCCTCTCCTGGCTCCCAAACTGCTTCTCCTCCCTACTGCCGCCAGCCACCTTCGAGTTCTCCCTCTTCTCTCCCCGGCTCTGCTCACTTGATTGCAGCAGCTCAGCGGATGGTCCAGCTTTACTCCTTCACTTCCACTCTTCTTCCCTTCTTTGGGTGGCTGCATTCGCCATTGAGCAGGCTGATGGAAATCCCTGAGTGCTCGGCCTAGGCCAGGGGTCTCCAACACGCGGCCTGCGGGGCTATTTCTCTAGGTAAGCGGCTCCAGGCCACAGCCCAATGCCATCCTGCACCCCAAACCCCTGCCGTGAGCCCCCTGCCTGGACCCCAACCCTCAGCCACACCTCGCACTCCCTCCTGCCCCCTACACCCCAACCCCCTGCTGCACCCCTCCAACTCCCTGCCCTGAACCTCCTGCCTGCACCTCAACCCCCTTCTGCACCCCAACTCCCTGCCCTCAGCCTCCAGCCACATCCCACACCCTTTCTGCACCCCAACCTTCTGCCCTGAGCCCCCTGTCTGAACCCCAACCCTCTACCACACACTCCCTCCTGCACCCTAACTCCCTACCCTGAGCCCCCTGTCTGAACCCCTCACCCCTACTGCACCCCACACCCGAGCCCCCTACTGCACCCTGCACCCCCTGCCTCACCCCTCCAACTCCCTGCCCTGAGCCCCCTGCACCTCAACTCCCGCCCTGAGACCCTGCCACACCCCTCCTGCTCCCTCTGGGGGCAGGGCCTCGGGCAGCGAGGGGGGAGGGGTGTCAGTGATGCGGCCCTCGGGCCAATGAACTAGTCCTCATGCAGCCCTCGTGGTCATTTGAGTTTGAGACCCCTGGTCTAGGCTCACAGGCCCAGCAGCTAAAGCCAGGCCCCACTGAGAGCAGCGGGAGATTAGCCTGGATTGGCAGGAGTTGAGGCTTGGCCCATAGGGACCCCAGACACTGCCGCTGCTGCCACCTTCATGGTGAATCCTCCAACGCCTCGCCAAAGGGCTCTTCCACATTCTGCAAACTGGCCTCACGGGCTGACTGTCTAGGAGAACAGAAACTCTTTGTTAGAGCCGGAGAGGCTCTTGCCACGGCTCCCTGAGGGTCACAGTCAAACACCTGCGAGTCTCTAGGAGGCTCTCAAGCAGTTCCGGGCTCAGGCACTTGTCACCCACTAGCAATGGTCTCTGACAGCGGCATTGCCAAGGGGAGCTCAGCAGATGGTCCCTTCTATGGCTTCCTGAGTGAGAGGGAGGTTGGTCTTGTCATTTAAGGCCTAGTGTCAGATTCAGGGCTCCTGGGTTCTCTGACTTTGGAAATGGGTGGAGTCTAGCGGTTGGAGCTCGACTGGTATCAGTCCCACGCTTCCTTCCTGCCCCTGTCAGGGACGTCATGTGTGACCTTGCAGCCAGTTGCTTTCTATCCCTATGCCCCAGCGAACAGGGATAATACTGACCCACCTCAGAGGGGCTGGCAGGGGTCACCAGCGTCATGACTCAAGTTGGAACGAGTTGTGCTATTCGTAGTGAAGGGCCCAGATTCAGTCCCCATGGATGCCCAGGGTGTCTGTATTGTGGCCATGGTTTGACTCACCTAGCATTACAGGTTGCTTAGCCCGGTCCTGGCCAGGCGTGGTGCATCTGCTCCTGGCCCTCTCATCACACACAAGAACATGGCCCACCAAGGACAATCCATCAGCTCCCAGCTGTTCAGCTCCAGGGTGGATGGGGAGCCCTAACCGGACCATAGAAAGACAGGGGGGTGTTCTTTGGTGGAAACTGCTGGAGCTCCAGCCTCTGCTCCCACCTCCACCCCCATGCTGAGGGCTTCAAAAGTGGTGCCTGACCCCAGGTAAACAAAGTAGCTGAGCTGAGGCCAGGGTGGGACTGATCCTAAGAAAAGAGCAGATTTCTCCTCTGCTCTAGGGAGATTCCCCTAGGAAAAGCAGCTGGGGTGGGGCGATACAAGCACTACCCCTCAGCCCTTGAATAGCGGCCAACTGGGACTTTGGGAGCCAAGGGACTCGTGTATCTTCCTGGAGATCAGAAAGGGGCAATGGAGAAATTGTATCAAAGTCCATGTCACGGCTGGGTCAAGGGCAGCCAGACCTACTGGTCAGAGCCAGAGTCCACACTCACATGACAGGAGTGCGGAGTCAGCCGGGTCAGGATACTGGAAGATCAGCAGCAAAAGACAAACGTGCGATCACCACCACAACTCAGATGCCAGGAAATCAAGCCAGGGGAGCGGCAGCAGAACCAGGCAGCGCACGGTCCAGAACCGGGAGCAGGCCTGGTGTTCAGTCAGCTTTGTGTTCCTGCTGCTGTCTTACCCAGGGCCAGGGAGCTTTCCTGGGACTCCTCCAA
>NW_027057104.1:0-4000 GCF_011386835.1 Chrysemys picta bellii
CATAGATGTAAAACACTCTGAGGATTGCACTGTTTTTTCCAGATTAAATAGGAGATTCTGGTTATTTCCCTAACATCGTTTTTTGCCTTTTTAATGGCAGATTTTGATACCCTTACCCACAACTTTTCAGCAGGTAGCCCTGTGGAAGTCAATGAGACCAATCTCAGAGTAAGAAGCTATTCAGTGAAAGGATATCAGAATTGAGCCTATAGTTTCGAGATGCCCTAACATATTGCTATGTATCGGATAAAGCCCCTTCTTGTCTTTCTTGTGTGCATTAAAATTCTTTTTAGTTTATTTGGAACCTAAGTCTATCTTGCACTGAGTAGTACTTGATCTCACTGAGGCTACTGGTATGAGTAAGTACCAGTCAATGTGAGCAAGGATCATAGACTCACACCTGCAGTGTCCTGGTTTGATTTGTCATGACTTTGGACACAATGGGCCAAATGTAGCCCTGGCACAAAAGAATGATGCCAGAGATGAATTTGGCCTGAAAGTGAAGATATTGAAAGGGGAAAAAAGGGAAAAAGAGTAAATGCTATTGTCCAGCACTGGTTATGCCAGTAATGTTCATGTTGACATAATTCCCCAAAGTTAGGAGAACTTTGTAGAAAGCATTCATTATTATGGATTATAATAAACTGCTGTGGGCCTCATTAAAACATTGTTTTTTGAGCAATTCTGTCATCTAATTAGGCAAGAAAACATATTGGGAATAGTTAGGAAAACAACATATGACTCATTACACAGATATAATGTCAGTATTAACACTTGCTCTACCAGAGTAATGAATAAGTAAACATATTTGTAGTTAAACTGGAGTTAAGAAATTAGCCGAGACAGTTTGTACGGGGGCACCTTCTCCCGGAGAACAGCCGTGTATAAAAAAATATCTGCCCCTTCTCATTAAAATCAATCTGAAAAAACAATTCATTAAGGGCCTGAGCATTGACCATTGGACTCAATGGAGTCTTTCCATAGACTCCAGGGCATATTAGTTCAGTACCATAGATCCCAGTCCTGGGCATTCTTATGTGAGTGCTTCAATTTACGCATGTGAGTAATCCCTTTGACGTCAATTGGATTACTTGCATGAGTAAAATTAAGCACATGCACATGTGTTTGCAGGATTAGGGAACTTGGAAAGCACTAGCAAGGTTGTCAACACAAATGCTTCAAAGACAACCTAGAACAGAATCTCAACTCATGTAACATAAATATAGATAAGTTTGAAGACACAGCCAAGGAGAGACCTGAAAGGACAACAACTATCAAACAGTTTGAGAAAAACGCACAAGAAAAACTGATTGAAAAAATGGTCAAGCATCATGCCAAGTCTTCATCGGGAGCCTGCATATTTCTAAGTGACATTCATTAAAATCTTGCTCCTTGCAAATTGGGCTTTACAGCCACAAGGGAGCATACGAGATGCCATGATGGCATTGCTGGATACAATGGACGGCCATACAGTCTCTCCCCAGATGTGTTCAAAGATGATGTTCACAGAATTTTGGGTCAGAGAACGTTAAGACGTTTCAGCTACACCCACAAAGGCCCGTCAGGTCACTAATTGCCATTTGAGATGTATAAGTCCAACATTTAGGTGCTACTGAGGCTCAAAGGCACAAAAGGGCTGTTAGATTCCTAGTTCCCACAGATGCTCATTGGGAGGTGAGTGCTTAACTCACCTTTGTGCTTTGGGAATATCCCTCCTTTGGCTACGTCTACACTTCCGTGCACACTTGGATAGCTGACTGTGTACATGCCCCTGCATATTCCTCAGACCTGCGTGTAGTGTCCACATATACTGTGCTGGAGAGCGGTAAAACCCTGTGTAGACCACATACCCGCATCCACACTGCCACTTTAGTTCTGCCAAAGCAGCGCTACCACTTCAGAGGCAGTATCCCAGGGTTCTGTGCCTCACAGGAGACACTCTAGGAACTACCTTTCTGAGTGCAGTTGCCACGGCCCATCCCTTTTACGCATTTGCCCATGGCAGTACCCGCTCATCTCTCCCTCTGGCCACACTGGGTGGAAGACATGGAATGATGGTGGTTCTGCTCCAGCTCCTTGTTAGCAGGTTTTATCTTCACCCTCTCACTCCCCCGGTTCTCGTTATGCAGACAGAAAGCTGACCAGAAGTCCAAAGTGCAGATAATGCAATGTTTATTGGGTTTAGTTTCCAGCAAACATGTCCCATAACTCTGAGGTCACAGAACCTTGTTTCCCAGTGTCCTGTTCCCCACCTCCTCAGTAGGTATAATTATACCTGCAATGCACGCCCACCATCCCACCCCTTACAACTTATGGTCACGCTCCGTTTCGGAAGGTCGTGGGTCTGGGGGTCTTCATCCCACCCCTTTTGTGCCCCAGGGGTGGGGTAAGGAGTGACGTTGTGCTACTGTCAGGGGCAGGCATATCTCTGGCCTTTTAGTGTTTTACATTCCCCCCAATCACCCTTTGCCCCTCCTGACTGGTTGTTTGACCTTGCCTTGAGATAGGACTTGAGGCAGTCTTCAAGGGTGTGCTCATATATTACACTCCCACCATGCCCAGTAACACTTTTACTGCTCTTATCTGTTCCCATTATACTAACAAACCCATCTGACATAGGCAAAAGCAGCATACACAGTGTCTGCCTTTGTCCATAGTAAGGGTCCCTTTATTCACACATATTAGTAAGAATGTGTGTGTGTGTGTGTGTGTGTGTGTGTGTGTGTGTGTATATATATATATCAAAAAATCAAACAGGCAAACAAAACTTAAAATACTATTTCAGGCGAAAATACAAGCCAGTATCCTACATTGGCACTCGCACTCCTAACACTCCTTCTTGAGGGACAAGTGTTCATGTGGTGGGCAGGGCAATTGGCAAGATGCTGGGTGGAATCTGGACAGAACTTCCTGACATGACGAAGATGGCTGACCATGATGGGTGACTGACAAGCTCCTCTGGCCCCATGGAACAGATATGGTGACTGCCAGTATTGCCAAGGTATGCCCATGGATGGACTGCCATTTCTGGTCCAGGAGAACCAGCATGGTGTCGTGAGATTGCATGATTTTGGATAACTGGGATGACGAACGATGGCTTCAGAACTTCAGAATGTGTGATGAGATCACCCCAACCCTCGAGTGCCACAAGCCTCGATTGAGGAAAGCCAGGCCAGTGCCAAAGCGAATGGTTATTGCCCTGGGGAAGCTGGTGCTACCTGACCAGCTCAGACAACTTTTTCAGTTCCCAGGAAGGACTGGAGGCTAATAATGGTAAGATCCAGGTAGTACTGTGTTTTTTTTAAATAAATATTTACATTGCCTCCCGGGGGTGGTGGGAAAGGGGTTTGGTTCCTTCCAGAGCCTGAGGAAGAGCTCTGTGTATGCTCAAAAGCTGATCTCTCTCTCACCAACAGAAGTTGGTCCAATAAAAGCTATTACCTCACCCACCTTGTCTCTCTCTCAAGTTGAGAACTGGAAGCCTGCAAGGTGTACGAGTGAAAAATCAGTTATTGGCTCAGCTCTACTTATATGGCCCCATCACCAGAGTATCTCAGAAGCTTTAATATATTTATTCTCAGAACATTCTTGTGAGGTAGGGAAGCGTTAATATCCCCAGTTTGCAGGAACAGAAAGACTAAGTGGTTTGCCCTATGTCACACAGGAAGACTGTGATGGAGAAAGGAAATGACCATGTCTCCTGAGTATCAGGCTAGTGTGCAAGCCACTGGAGGGATTGTTCAGGTTCCTGCCTGAGAAAAATAGCTGGTTCACTTTGAAAAAAGAGATAAAAGAATCACCAGGGAGTTTGCACAGGTTTTGTAGGCAACACAATTATGTGCAGTTATTCCCAGGGGACATGAAAGATGTTCTAATAATCCCACCTGTGCCTGGCCTCATGTTCAGACTCGGCAGCACTCCAAGGATTCTGTCCCAATATGCCACCAAAACAAATATAAACAACCCCTCCGACCTCCAAAAACAATCCCCTTTGGGATCA
>NW_027057105.1:0-4000 GCF_011386835.1 Chrysemys picta bellii
TGATGGGGTCCTGGCATATAGCCTGGATGGGAGCTCCCCTTGGCTTGGACCCCAAGGTCAGAGACATCTTGGTCATCCTGCTGTCCTTCTTCTATTGCTAGGAAGGGAGTCCACCGATGAAGGGTCTTTCGGGCTCCAGTAAGCCATCCTCATTCCCTCCCGCATGTACCACCCTGCCCTGCCCTGCCCTCCGGTTTCCTCGCTGTTGCCTCTGGCTTGACTCTTGACTCAGGTCTCTGGCTATGACTTTGGTATGACCCTTCTTGGCTCCAGATTTTGGTTATGAACCCCGCCTCAGTATTTTCCTTGCCTTTCTCTAGCCTCGCTCCAGTCCCTCCACCCACCCGCTCCAGCATTGCCTCCTCCTCCTGATCTTCCCCAAGCCGTCGGATTTTGACTACCTGGATTTGACCTTCGGCGTGTCTATGGACTTTGGCTTGAGAATGGACTTGGATGATCTTTGGTCTGACCACCCGGCTTCGACCTCTGGCCTGGACTTGGACACTGGCTCTGGTTCTGCTTCTGTTTTGTTGATAGACTCTGATCTCAGTTTTGATCCTGGTGTGTCTAGCATCACTCTTAGCCAAGTGCCATCCATGTGCAAAAGGGGACCCATCACACCAGGTGTGAACCATGGCCTCACTACATGAGCCTGGCCCGGTGCTGCCCCTACTGGAGTTGTGCAATGGAAATGACTGAAAATGTAGGGGTTCCTTTAAACAACCTCCACCAGCATTCTTGACTTGGACACCCGGCCATAGTATAATTGCCCTACCATCAATCAAACCCTAACCCCTCCCTTGATTCCTTAAGCCCAACCCCTTGACCCCTTAGTCCCTCCCACCTGTCACCGGAAATCCCGCCCCATGGGGGTATTACTTCCGGGGTCAAGGCGGCCGCATGACCAGATGCAAAGGGATGTCATGTGACACCTCTAAGAACTCCTCCCATCACCCTCTACCAATCAGAATGGGTTTCATCCCAAAAGGACCACCCCGAGAGGAGATTTGACCAATCAGGGTGCATTCCAGGGTGGGGGTGACCTGTCCAGAAGTGGGCCGTGTGACCCCTCTAAGAACTCCTCCCACCACCCTCTACCAGTCAGGTTGGGTTTCGTCTTGAAAGGACCATCCCAAGAGGAGATTTGACTAATCAGGGCGAGGTCCGGGACAGGCTGACCTGTCCAGAAGTGGGCCGTATGACCGCACTAAGAACTCCTCCCAAGGCCCTCTGCCAATCAGAGTGCAGCACCATTACCCCATCAGTCCCAGCGCTGGACAGAAGAGGCCATCTCTTACCAACGACACATGTTTTAGAAATTGTGGAAAGGCTGTTGAGAGGAAAGATGAACTCCTTCACCAACCCCGTGAAAACTTCGGACTTTGTTTTAGCCCCGACTGTCTTTGACCATACGCAGAGAAAGTGCTACATCAGCAACAGTTTGAGGAGGAGGAGGAGGGAGCGACCGAGGGGAGCCCTTTGGCCCGGCTATTGATGGATATGCCGGAACCCGAACCAAACTGCTTGTGAGACACCCTGATGAGCATGGTGGCCTCTCTTTGTCCACCCCCTTAGAGGTGAAATGCGATCACGGCTTGCGGGAGTCACAGGCGGACAAGGTGAACGGAAAAGACAGCGCTCAGGTAAATGAACGATTAAGAAGAGACGGTCGAGGTCTTGCGGCCAACATAGATCTTTTGGAACACCTAATTGCCCATGACGGAAGATAGTACGTTCAGTTCTGCCATGGCATTCAGAAACACACCCCATTGTTTAGGTACATGTCTGCTAGGAACAGAGCGCGTCTGGGTGATGGCCCTGCCTAAGTCGAGCATGTTAGAACCATTATCCACAGAACTTTTATACACAAAAGCCCCTTTATCGTTCCACGAAGAGATATTTTCGTCCTGGCCCAGTTTATTTAGCAATACTAACGCTTATTCACGTTATCCAACACCTTCTGAGCAACAGAGTCTGAGGTCTTTGGTGTTTCTGGAGGTTTGGCAGTTACACTCTGTTCCTGTTCTGGTAGAAACAGACTTATTTTCCCTTTATCCACATCGTTCTGCTTCACATACATTAGGTACTTTTGAAGCCCGGCGCTGTAAAGTTTAGCCTTTTTGTATTCGGCTACATCAGTTCTTTGAAGTACAGACTTCATTTCAGCATCCAGTAAGCGAGTTGCGGTCGTTCTAATATTTTCCTCTGCCAGAGGGGGAGCCCTTAATTGCTCCAACGGGTGGCTGGGCACCAGGTACATTTTTTCTGCATACTCCATTATCGATTAGTTAAAAGCCCCGTTATCAGAGGGATAGCATTGCAGGAGTTTTCAGTCCTTCGTTTTTTATTCACACCCCCTAGAGCGCATGCTCTGGGTTTGTGAATGTGTGTGGTTCTGCGCACGTTCAGAGCCCCTAGAGCGCATGCTCTGGGTTTGTGAATGTGTGTGGTTCTGGGCACGTTCAGAGCCCCTAGAGCGCATGCTCTGGGTTTGTGAATGTGTGTGGTTCTGCGCACGTTCAGAGCCCCTAGAGCGCATGCTCTGGGTTTGTGAATGTGTGTGGTTCTGCGCACGTTCAGAGCCCCTAGAGCGCATGCTCTGGGTTTGTGAATGTGTGTGGTTCTGGGCACGTTCAGAGCCCCTAGAGCGCATGCTCTGGGTTTGTGAATGTGTGTGGTTCTGCGCACGTTCAGAGCCCCTAGAGTGCATGCTCTGGGTTTGTGAATGTGTGTGGTTCTGCGCACGTTCAGAGCCCCTAGAGCGCATGGTCTGGGTTTGTGAATGTGGGCGTTTTCACTCACAGTTTCCTCAGGGTTTGGTGTGGCGGCGGCCGCTAAGGAACTGGAGTTGTGGTTGTGTTGTTGCAATACCTCGGGGAGGATCAAAAAAAAAAACATTTTACAAAACTGAACTTTACCATCCTTCTCACCCACACCTATGTATTTACTTAAAATACAAAACCTCATAGAACAACCAAACCAATAAGCAAAATATATTTACGGGGCTTCATCCATCCATCAATCACTGATGCTGGTGAATTTTCCTTTTCAGCTCTCTTTCCTTTTTCTTTTGAGCTTGTTTTCCCTCTGGTCTAAGGATCTCTCATGTTTTGACCGTACTGCGGAGCAAACAACATTATTATAAAATACATGAAACCGTCTTGTAAACTTAAAAAATAAAATATTCATTAAGGTGTTTTTCTATTTAAAAAGTCACAGCTTTAAAACAAATAATCCATTTCAGGCTGTACAACAAACACAGGTTTTGAGTTTATTTCTACCACTTAAAAAACAAAACAAAACAAAACAAACAACAAAAAACCCATAATTTTTTTTTTAAAAATACATCTCATTTTGCAGAATAAAAAACCAAACTGCTTTTAAAATCCATTTTAAAACCTATTTTGCACAGTAAAAAACCTTGTTAGTTTGAAACAAACCAAGTACTTTTTAAAAACCTACACCTATGCCTTGCACAGACCCCTCTCTCACACAAAACAGCAGCTTTATAAAACACACCAAACCAAGTTTGCAGCCCTATACTTTTCAATACCCCCCCATGCATTTAAATGGCCCATGCTTGTTCTGTCCCTCAGCCACGTGTGCTTGGGCCTTTGGGTTAGTTACTATTATTCCCCCAATTGCCTCAAACCCATTAAAAACAACACATTATGCACAGTAAAAAAACCTGTTAGTTTGAAACAAACCAAGTACTTTTAAAAACCCCACACCTATGCCTTGCACAGACCCCTCTCTCACACAAAGCAGCACATTTAAAAAAAAATACTTTTCAATAACGCCCCCACGCATTTAAAAGCCAATTTCAAAAAAGTTCCCTTTCACTATGGGATAAAGTGTTGCAAGCACATGCTTGTTCTGTTCCCCCCCATTTGTGTTTGGGCCTTCAGGTTAAAGAACAAGAACAAATTGTAGTTAGTATTGCCACCAAATCCCTATACAACTTGCGTAATACCTAAAGTTTTAAAAAAAAGTATTAAGC
>NW_027057106.1:0-4000 GCF_011386835.1 Chrysemys picta bellii
ACAACTATAGTTAAAATGGTTTTTACCTTGGCCTGTTGGTGAACTGCAGCTTAAAGTTACTGGTTCCATGCTAAGCAGATCACACTGCAAGGAAGATAGACACCATTAGGGTTACCATATCTCATAAATAAAAAAAGAGGACCCTCCACGGGCCCTGGCCCCGCCCATTTCCCCACCCCTAGCCCCGCCCCAACTCCGACCCTTCCCCATCCTAACACCGCCCCTTCCTCCCTCCCACTCCCAGCCAGGGGGAAAGGGCTGCCCCAGCGCTACTGGCTTCAGGGTTTGCCGGGCAGCCCCCAGACCCTGCGCCCCCAGCCGGCGCTTCCCCAGCGCAGCTGGAGCCCGGGAGGGGAAGCGCCCAGCTGGGGGCGCAGGGTCTGGAGGCACGGGGGCTGCCCGAAGCCGGTAGCGCTCGGGCAGCCTGGCTCTTAAACAGAGCCGAAGAGTCGGGGAGGAGCAGAGCCGCCATTTTCCCGGACATGTTCGGCTTTTTGGCAATTCCCCCCGGACGGGGGTTTGACTGCCGAAAAGCCAGACATGTCCGGGAAAAAGACGACGTATGGTAACCCTAGACACCATTATTTTCCAAAGACAGCATGGGCAAAGAGTGGCATTTCAGAGTTAAAGACAGCAAGCCTTACCTCTTTCTGCAGTCCAGCAGCCATTCAAGAACGTTTCTGTTGAAAAGGACAGTCTCCAACATACCTGAGCTTTTTATAGCATCTTAGCCCATTGTTTCAAACAGACTTCAACATAGTAGCTAGCATGTTAATTTAATCACCACAGCTCTGAAAGAATAGATCCTTAAGGACTTTAGGCACCTCTCCCATAGCACACCCTTTTGTGATCTGGGGTGGGGGAACCAAGTTGTCTGCACAACAGGGCTATTTTTTTAAGTAAGTTAAAATAAATTTTTCAGTAGGGCCATCTTACAGTATCGAACAGTACCCATTTCCAAGTGGGGGGCCCTTTGCAGATATTAATGAATGTCTTGGGGCTTTTTTATTAAACATGTCTTTCATGCTTAAAGTTTGGGGGGGGGGGTTCCTAGAAAGAATGACCCATAGCAATCAACCAACTCCAGGGTCATATTTAAACCGTCCAATAGTGTCCCACCAACTCCTGGGGTCATATTTAAACTGTCCAATGGAGTTCTGCCAACTCCAGGGGTTATATTTAAACTTTCCAGTCACATCTGCGAATTCCTGAGGTTTTATTTCATTTCATATTAATCAGAACTCACCATCCACACCCACCCACCCCCCTTACTATGGGTGCACCCCCATCAAATTTAACCCTATGGCAACAAGGGTAAGTAATCGCAGTCACCCTGGCTATTCAGTGAGGGGGGGAGGTGTAGTTAAACCCATTCAGTTCAACTCTATTGTATTCAAACACATGTCTGAACAAGCCCTGTTTGTTTTATTGTAAGCACATTTTTTTTGGATTTTTCCCCCTCCCACAACATACATTTCAGCTTTTTGCTGTAAATGGGTCACTTTTACACAAAAAACCCCACAAGAGCTAGGTGCTCACAAACAATTTATTTTTTATTTAAAAGTCATACAGCTCCTTGAAAACAAACCAAGATGCTTCATGAAAACTTTCAGAAAAGAAATAGTGTAAGCACCCCACTGCTTGTTTTTCGATTTACACAACCCCCAGTTCCTAACCCATTACACCTCCTCCTCGACCATCGCTTCTTAATCATTCATTTACCTGTGCGACGTCTTTTCCGTTCACTTCGTCCACCGGTGACTCCCCCAAGCCGTGATCACATTCCACCTGTAAGGGGGTGGACAAAGAGAGGCCTCGGGGCTAAAACAAAGTCCAAAGTTCTCACGGGGGTAGTGAAGGAGTCCATGTTTCCACTCAGCAGCCTTTCCACGATTTCTAAAACACGTGTTCTTGGTAAGAGATGGCCTCCTCTGTCCGGCGCTGGGACTTATGGGGTAATGGTGCTGCACTTTGATTGGCAGAGGGCTTTGGGAGGAGTTCTTAGTGGGGTCATACGGCTCACTTCCGGATGGGTCACCCCGCCCCAGATCTCGCTCTGATTGGTCAAATTGTCCTCTTGAGGCAGTCCTATCAGGGCAAAACACATCCTAATTGGTAGAGGGTGGTGGGGGGAGCTCTTAGAGGCATCACACAAGCCACTTCCAGACGGGTCACCCCACTCCGGAACTCGCCCTGATTGGTCAAATCTCCTCTCGGGGTGGTCCTTTCGGGATGAACCCCATCCTGATTGGTAGAGGGTGGTGGGAGGAGTTCTTAGGGGGGTCACATGACACACCTTGCTTCCAGTCATGTGGTCACCTTGATCCCGGAAGTAACACCCCCATGGGGTGGGACTTCCAGTGACAGAAGGGAGGGACTAAGGGTAAAAGGGTGGGGCTTAAGGGGTCAAGAGGCGGGGGTTAGGGTTTGATTGATGGTAGGACTATTATAGTACTGCTGGGTGTCCGAGTCAAGAATGGTGGAGTAGCTCCAGAGACGGAGATTGGTTAAAGGAACCATAGAATCATAGAATATCAGGGTTGGAAGGGACCTCAAGAGGTCATCTAGTCCAACCCCCTGCTCAAAGCAGGACCAATTCCCAACTAAATCATCCCAGCCAGGGCTTTGTCAAGCCGGGCCTTAAAAACCTCCAAGGAAGGAGACTCCACCACCTCCCTAGGTAACGCATTCCAGTGCTTCACCACCCTCCTAGTGAAATAGTGTTTCCTAATATCCAACCTGGACCTTCCCCACTGCAACTTGAGACCATTGTTCCTTGTTCTGTCATCTGCCACCACTGAGAACAGCCGAGCTCCATCCTCTTTGGAACTCCCCTTCAGGTAGTTGAAGGCTGCTATCAAATCCCCCCTCATTCTTCCCTTCTGGAGACTAAACAATCCCAGTTCCCTCAGCCTCTCCTCATAAGTCATGTGCTCCAGACCCCTAATCATTTTTGTTGCCCTCCGTTGGACTCTTTCCAATTTTTCCACATCCTTCTTGTAGTGTGGGGCCCAAAACTGGACACAGTACTCCAGATGAGGCCTCACCAATGTGGAATAAATGGAAACGATTCACGTTCCTCGATCTGCTGGCAATGCCTCTACTTATACAGCCCAAAATGCCATTAGCCTTCTTGGCAACAAGAGCACACTGTTGACTCATATCCAGCTTCTCGTCCACTGTGACCCCTAGGTCCTTTTCTGCAGAACTGCTACCTAGCCATTCGGTCCCTAGTCTGTAGCAGTGCATGGGATTCTTCCGTCCTAAGTGCAGGACTCTGCACTTGTCCTTGTTGAACCTCATCAGGTTTTTTTTGGCCCAATCCTCTAATTTGTCTAGGTCCCTCTGTATCCGATCCCTACCGTCTAGTGTATCTACCATGCCCCCTAGTTTAGTGTCATCTGCAAACTTGCTGAGAGTGCAGTCCACACCATCCTCCAGATCATTAATAAAGGTATTAAACAAAACCGGCCCCAGGACCGACCCTTCGGGCACTCCGCTTGAAACCGGCTGCCAACTAGATATGGAGCCATTGATCACTACCCATTGAGCCCGACGATCTAGCCAGCTTTCTATCCACCTTACAGTCCATTCATCCAGCCCATACTTCTTTAACTTGGCGGCAAGTATACTGTGGGAGACCGTATCAAAAGCTTTGCTAAAGTCAAGGAATAACACATTCACTGCTTTTCCCTCATCCACAGAGCCAGTTATCTCATCATAGAAGGCAATTAGGTTAGTCAGGCACGACTTCCCCTTCGTGAATCCATGCTGACTGTTCCTGATCACTTTCCTCTCCTCTAAATGTTTCATCATTGATTCCTTGAGGACCTGCTCCATGATTTTTCCATTGCACAACTCCAGTAGGGGCAGAACCGGGCCAGGATCATGTAGTGAGGCCATGGTTCACACCTGGAGTGATCTGGCTACTTACTTGCAGAGAGCCTGCTTTTATGCAAAAAGTTGCACAACCTGATGTCACATGCTGCATCTGATAATT
>NW_027057107.1:0-4000 GCF_011386835.1 Chrysemys picta bellii
TCTGGCTTCCTGCTGCTGTGAGTTCCCCAGGTTGATTTGGTGAGACAGTAACGTGCTCTGAGCAGCATGGAGTCTTCAGCAGGCGGGCACGTGTGTGTCATGGGCAAGGGGACCGGAGAGTTTCTGGGCCCAGTCCCCCACTCGCTCACCCCTCGTCTGTAAATGCGCCGCTGCCTCCCGTTCCAGAGGCAACTTCATCGTGTACATGGACAGCGGCCCCAAGCAGCAAGAGCTGTACCCGCACGAGTGGGTGCACAACGACCTCCACTTCGACAACGTCCTCTCAGCCATGATGCCGCTCTTCACTGTCTCCACCTTTGAGGGCTGGCCCCAGTGAGTCCGCCAGGGGGAGCACGCAGCATGGGGGCCGGGCACTGGGTCAGGCTGCACGGAGGGAGATCCCAGCACCCCACTAGCGCTGCTGCCTGGCTGGGGAATCTCCCGAAGATGGAGAGAGGGGTCAGACCCCCCCACCCCCGATCAGGGGCACAGAGGTGCCAGTGCAGTCAAAGGGGAAGCAGCTGTCTGGGATGTCCTGACCTCTCTGCCTTAGCTCAGCTGGACTGAGCCGCCCCCCCATGAAGCCTGGTAAACTGCATGCTCTCTACTCGCTACCCCCCAGGCTGCTGTACAAGGCCATTGACACCCACACCGAGGACATGGGCCCCATCTACAACTACCGGGTGGAGATCGCCATCTTCTTCATCATCTAAATCATCCTCATCGCCTTCTTCATGATGAACATCTTCGTCGGCTTTGTCATCGCCACCTTCCAGGAGTAGGGCGAGAGCGAATACAAGAACTGCGAGCTGGACAAGAACCAGGTACTCCCCGTGGAATCCCCCCCATGGAACCTCCCCCACCCTGCAGAGACCTCCCTCTGACCCCCCAGTCTCCTCCCACCCCAGCCCCCATGACCTGGGTAACTCCCGGTTCCAGGGATGCCCAGGCTCTGGGTGCGAGGAGCCAGTTGTACCAGAGCTAGGTGCCAGGGTCTGGACGTGGCTAAGCGTGCGGAATGAGTGCCAGCTGGACGAGAGCCGGGGTGCCCTAGCTGGGTGTGAACTAGGCAAGACCAAGGTGCAGGGGACCCCAGGCAGGAGAGGCCGGGAGCCCAGGCACGAGGGTGTGTCCAAGCTGCAGAGTTGAAAGATGAGACCCCTGTTCTTCTGTGCCTCTCTCTGTCTGCTCTCTGACACCTTCACCGACACATCCAGGCTTGGCCACCACACTGGGAGCCCAGGATGGTTCCCATAAGCCAGGCTGCACAGACCACTAACTTAGGGTTACCATATTTCCACAATCAAAAAAGAGGACACTGCGGGGAGGGGGAAGTCCCGCTCTAGCCCCGCCCTGCCCCCATCCACTCCAACCCACTTCCCACCCCCTGACTACTCCCCTCAGTACCCCCAACCCCCCCCGCTCCTTGTCCCCTGACTGCCTCCTCCTGAGAACTCCCCACCCTAACTGCCCCCATAGGACCCTACCTGTCTCCTGACTGCCCCAACCCTTATCCACATCCCCACCCCATATTCACACCCCTGCCCCCAGACAGACCCCCGGGACTCTCATGCCCTATCCAACTGCTCCCCGCCCCCTGACAGGACCCCCAGAACTCCCGACCCATCCAACCCCCTCTGCTCCCTGACTGCCTCGACCCCTCTCCACCCCTGCCCCCCTGACAGCCCCCCCAGAACCCCTGACCCATCCAACCCCCGCCCCGCTCCCTGTCCCCTGACTGCCCCCCTTCTCCAACTCCCCGGCCCCCTTACCGTGCCGCTCGGCTTAGAGCAGATGTCTGGCTCCGCCCCGCCCAAGCGGCGTGCTGAGACTGTGGAGGAGGGGGGAAGCGGGGGAGGGGCTCTGGCCACTGCTCTGGGCTCCACCGCAGAGATGGCTGTGTTTCAGTGGTGCTGTAGTTTGTGGGTAGGATGCAAGGGACTATGGCGAGGTAGGCTGTTAAAGGGCTGTATGTCATGTCTGAACAGGGAGAAGGCTTCAGGGTATGTTTCGGAGCTGGGAAGGCACCTCCTGCTTTATATCCCTGTCCTGTGCGGCATATCCGACATCCTGCTTCATGCTGAGCTTGGCTGGACTGGTTTCCCATGAGCACCAGCCCTTAGGCAGCCAGAGGTTGCTATTGAGCTGAGTCATGTATCTCCCCAGCCCGAGAGGAAGGATGGCCCAGTGGTCATGGCACTGGCCTGGGACTTGGGAGCCCTGTGGTCAAGTCCTTGCTCTGCCACAGACTCCCCGTGTGACCTTGGGCAACTCCCTTAGCCTCAGGGCCTCAATCCCCAGCTGCCCAGCCGGGGTCAGAGCACTGCCCTGCCCCCTGGGGGTGCATGAGGGTAAATGCATTAAACTGGGAGGTGCTCAGCTCCTGCCATCATGGGGCTCAGATCAGTACCTTACCTGAGTAAAAGGCACCAACAGCATGTCAGCTGCTCCCTGTTTCTTCTGTCCCTCGAGCACGGCCTTCCCACGGGCACGCTTGCCATTTTTTGAGTCTCCGCCTTTTCCCTGCTCCTCTTGCTGTGACCCATCTTTAAGGTGACCATATTTCCCAAAGGGAAAACAGAACACCCCGTGGGGCTGGCCTGAGCCCCTCCTCCTCCTCTCCCCCCCCCACGGGGCTGCCTCGAACCACTCGCCTGAGTCCCTCCCCCCATGTGGGGCTGGCCTGAGCCGCTCACGCGAGCCCCCCTCCCTGTGCAGAGGGTAGGCAGGGCTGGGGCGAGCAGCAAAGCACATACGGGATAGGCCGACTATTTCCCAAAGGCTGGGGCCAGCGTCGCTGCTCACCCGAGCCCTGCCTGCCCCCCGCTGGATCCCGGCCTCCCCCCCACGTTCCTCTGCACCCCACTTTCTTGACAAAACTGGGTGTTTGTCCCGTTTGCCCTTGGAGACAAATGCCCACTTTTGCCAAAAAAAAGTCGGGACGCTCGGGACATGGCTTAAAAAAGGGACTTGTCCCAGCCGAAACGGGACGTAGGGTTACCCTACCCATCTTCCTCAGTATGGCGCCATTGAGCACGTGGCCGGGTGAGTTTGGCCAGGGCTGACCGACGCTGTGGCTTTGCCCTCTCTGCATCTCCCTTTCTCCTCTCCCCGCAGGGCAAGCGTGTGATCGGGGAGGACGGCGCCGAGGGCTACAGTGACTTGTTCCAGGAGAACGCCATGCTCCAGAAGGAGAACGCCACCTTGCGCATGAGGGTGAAGGCCATGCAGGAGGCCATTGATGCCATCAACAGCGAGGTCACCCACCTGATGAGCCAGGAGGCCAATTTGATACTGGCCAAGGCAGGTGAGCATGGGCACCTCCGGAGAACGTGTATGCGAGGTGGGGCATGCGGATCGGTCCCACGAAAATTACAGCCACCCCAGAGCTCAGGTCCAAGGGCAGCTGAGTGGCAGCCCAGCTCCTAGGTGTTTCTGATCTAGTCCGTGATCCTAATTCTGTCCCTCCAGGTGACGGCAATGAGGCCATTGGCGCCCTGATCCAGAACTACATCCGGGAGATCGAGGAGCTCAGGTGGGCGTGGGTCACGTTCTCTCCTTCCGCCCGTCTGGGGGGGCCACGTATCGCGTGCAGCTTGAGAGGACCTGCAAAGAGGCAGTGCGGGCTAGCGGGGGGGCTGCTGACCTGGGGCTCTGGAGGCCCAGATTCCCTCTCTGGCTCTGCCGCTCCCGGCTGGGTGACTGGTGCCGCGGGCACTGGGTTCAAATAGTAGGCTGGCATCGCAGCTCTGCCAATGACCTTGGGCAAGTCACTTCCCCTCTCTCTTGCCTTCGGTCTGATGCGACCATTTAGATTGTCGGTGCTTTGGGGCAGCGCCCGTCTCACGGGTGTGTGCAGCACCTGGCACAACAGGGCCTCGATCCCGTCTCTCTCGGTGCTGCTGAAATATAAATAAAAGCCCCACATTCGAGATGGAAATGTCTCCATCCTGTAGGGCGTCCTGTCCGGCCCTTGTGCTCCCAAGCTTTCTCTGGAGCC
>NW_027057108.1:0-4000 GCF_011386835.1 Chrysemys picta bellii
CCATTGGCCATGGTTCCCCGGTGTCTCTGGGCGGTGTCTGCAAGCGAGGGCAGCGCACAGAGCCCTCTGCCCCCTCCCCCCCATGGGCTGCAGCGAAGTGATGCCGGCTGCTTCCGGGAGCGGCGCAGGGCCAGGGCAGGTAGGGAGCCTGCCTTAGCCCTGCTGCGCGATGGGGCTGGCAATCCTGCGGGCCGGATTGAAAGCCCTGACGGGTCGGATCCGGCCCGCGGGCCATAGTTTCTGCTCCCCTGCTTTAAAGTGATTGCTAGGTAGCACAATGGGGAATCTTTAGGTGACAGAAATGTTTATCTCATATTTTCCTATGGGTCGGATGCCACTGAGACTGCCTAAGCCATCAGCAATCACCGGGTTCTGCTGCCTCAAAAAAGGGTGTCAGAGAGGAGTCTTTTTATTCTGAACACCTGTGAACTCCCTTCCAATTATCCAGCATCCCCTCCCCTCCCTTCCGTTCAGTTCAAGGTTCATTTGCAGGTGCAGAATCTGGCAGGCAGGATGGTCAACATGGTGTTGGGGGGAATGCCTGGGTAACAGGTGTCTGAGAGCTCCATCTCCAAGGGTACGCTATAACAGCTGATCCTCATCTTGTCTGATTGACAGGAGCTGTGGAAAAAATCAGACTCAGTAAGTTAGAACCTAAAGAATACTCCTGCAGTACGTGCATCACACTTGTCCAAGTGGTTGCATTAGCTCCGTGCGTGCCAGCCAGCCAGAAATAAACAGGGCTCGTTGGACAGACGCAGCGACAGGAAAAGATCATCGGTGCTGTGAAAGGGAGACCTGAGCGGTAAAGGCCTTCAGGAACATTTACAAGATGGAGACCTAAACTCTGTACTTCTAGTTCTGAGATACCCAGATTTAATGTTAGACAGAAACCAGCACAGACAGGCCAAGGAAACAGTCCCAGCCGGGTCTGAAACAGCTTTTCAATTTCAACGCACTGGGACTGGGAAGTTGCCCAGAAGGAAAAGGCAGAAGGACCTCATGTGTAACTCAAGCTCTGTGGCTGATTCTGCACAGTGACTGCACTGAAGACATTTCTCTCACCCCTCTTCTCTGAAATCACGCACTCTGCAACAATCATCACCGCCGAGATTATAACAAGGGCCCCGAGAACCATCCGGATGACGAAAACAACGTGTGAGGCATTGCTCCCTGTGATGTTATTGACATGAACTGTGTTCGTATAGAAAGGTTGTAACTTACTGGTTATGATTATGCTGTCTGTATGTGTGTATCATTTTTGTATTTGAAGTTATGAATATTGGCTATGTACTTGTATCTCCATGTGTTTGATTCTAAGTAGCATCAGTGAAGTATTTGATCAGCTTCTTGAGAAAGAACTATTCTGAGTGAGTGCCCAATCAAGAAACACTTAAGTGACAACGGACTTTGGGAGATGTCAATCCACATCTGAGCTTTCCTGGGAATGTTCAAACTATGATGTAAACAATGGTGTCGGCCTGCAAAAAGCTGAATCATTCATGGACATGTGACTTGCTCAGGTGGCTACAAACTCCATCTTGATGCTGTGATTTTGCACAGAAGAACAAAGGGGTTTCCGCCCACAAGAGAGAGAATATAAAAGGCTTTGGAAACCCCTCCATTTAGTCTTCAGCTGGCTCAAGAGATGGCCTCTCCACCCCGAAGAGATCCTTGAAAGAAATTGGAACAAAGGACTGTAACTACAGGGGTGTGAGTGATTGCTGGACCCAGGCCATAAGCCATAGCGTTGGTTTCAAAAGGATTGGGCCCAGACTAGGAAGGAGTCTAGTCTGTGAAAGAAGCTTATTGGGCCATCTCTGAGGGTGAGATTTACCTGTATTCAGTTTCCTACTGTATTAGGCTTAGACTTGCGTGTTTTGCTTTATTTTACTTGGTGACTTACTTTGTTCTGTCTGTTATTACTTGGAACCACTTACATCCTACTTTTTATACTGAATAAAATCACTTTTGTTTATAGAGGGCAGACAATTTATGAGTTTACCCTGTATAAGCTTTATACAGAGTAAAACAGATTTATTTGGGGTTTAGGCTCCTAGAAAGACTGAATACTAGATGTTGGGAAAGTCCCTGTTAACTGAGAACCCCTGGGTTAAGTGAATCTTAGTTTCTGTGAACTGCAGGGAGGCATGGCCCAACCTCTTGGTCTGTGCTGGAGCCGACTGGTGTGTCTAACTCAGCAATACAGGAGTGGAGGGAAACCAAGTCTGGCGGGGGAGGGAGGGTGGTTCTTCTCAGTGGTATCCCAGCACATCTAGTGACAGCCTTGAGGGATTTTCTGTGACCCAACCCGTCACACTCCCTTTATCTGAAATCAAGAAAACCTGTCAGTGTGGGATGCAGGGACAGAGAGGAACAGATTTGCCTCTAAAGGAGGGACAGAGACTGATGGATAAATAAAGGGATGGCAGAGACAGTTTAAAGATGTAAAAACTGTTTCTCCCCCCGCCCTTAATTTCCCATCCCCTTCTGTGTCACAGGCAGTTTCCTTGGCCTCCCTTTTTGCCAGCAAGTTCCTCTTCATATGCCAGCTGCTGGGACCTGTGGGGTCACCAGGCTGGGTTCAGCCCTCTGCCTAGGGGAACCTTCCCATGAGGCCAGCCAGCACGCTGACTCTGACGCAGGAGTAGGAAATCCCTAGCAGACCAAGACACTAGAGACCTGGCCAGAGCCCTTACCGAGAGCAATGCTCCCCTAACTGACCCCATCAATAGTTTCCACCCTAGACTCACAAAAACTCTCCCAATTCCCCTGATCCCAAGGGGAAATGGCTTCATTAACTCTGCACCTGCCAATCCAAAGGATAAACAGGACTCCATACCTAGGCTAGCGGGATGGATCTGTAACTGGACAGGGACTGGCTCAGTAGGGGAGGAGGGAAACCAGAAATCCTACAAGGTTTGTATCTCTTAACATAACAATAGAATAACAGGGGAATTCGGAATGTACAAATTATCTAAAGCTCCTTGCCAGTGGTCGCCATTACAAAATCAGCATTTACCCCTGTCAGCACACAGCAGTGCTGAAATGCCACACTGCTTCCTGATGCTTGGAACTGGCACCGGATTGCAACACTAACTAGAACCTTCACCACCTCCTCAAAACAGTAATTCTGTTGACAACTGCTGAACATGTGTATTTACACAAGGATCAGGTTCAGCTGTGGGTGTCAGTTAAATGCATTAAAAAAAAATCCCTACTCTAAATGCTCCACTGCACACACAATTCCCCCTCTTGGGAGAGGATGAGAGAGAGAATGGACCACACCTGGCAGATGTTAGTCACATTGCTTGATGCATGGCTGGAAGCTGCTCAAGCCCAAGATTTTTTAAAGGTATTTACGCATTGCAGTGCTGAGTGGAGCAAAGTCTACGTGACTTAGCAGCCTCCATTTCATTTTCAAAAGGGACTTAGTGCCCCATTGACTTCCAATGAGAGAGGCTCCTAAGTCACTTAGGCCTTCCAGGGCTGAGTGGAGCAGTGCCTAAATACCTTTGCAAATCTGGGCCTCAGATACTAGGATGAAAAGGGCAGTAAAAGAACCGATGTAGAAAAGAGGAACAGATTCTCGGGTGCACCGAGTGTTGCTCCAGACGCCTTTATGCCCTGCCCGTCCCTGCCCAGTCTTTGGGCGCTGTCATAAAGAAGCTCAGAGCTGGGCATAACTTAGAGCAGCTTAAAGGACTCCTGGCCCGTGTTTGTCCCTGGCTCTGTCTCTCAGGCCGGGCTTCACTTGTAGTGAAAGAGGTGCCAGGGCTCAAGCAATTGTTTTTTACATTCATAACTGATGCCGCAAGCCCAGGAGGGCCGGGGCTATGGATTGCCAGGCCTGGCAAGCCCTGGCACAGATTAAGCACTGCTCTCAGCACGGCTTTCCCTGCTCCCGCTCCGTCGCTCTGTGGGGAACTGATAGTATCTGGGTCTCATAGTAGGAAGCACATAGGAGACTGCTGACACTTACTGATGGTCACCTGGGTTC
>NW_027057109.1:0-4000 GCF_011386835.1 Chrysemys picta bellii
CACCATTTCGACAATTTCTGATGTAAATTTCTTCATGAAATGATTGAGTTCTATCTTTCTAGGCTTTTATACCATATTATCAGTGCAGCTACCTGACCAACTGAATGATCCCTTAAAATTGTAGGATAGTAAAAGAGGAAATTAATTCACAAAAGAAGACCAGGCATTTTAACTGCTTTTGTTAGAGCCTACTGGTGCATTTGAAAAGAGCCTTGCAATCAAGTTAATGTCATTTCTCCCAAATCTGGGGTGGCAGTCTCCCCTTTGCTCTGTTCTCACTTAACAGGGACAGGAGCAGGGGCAATCCTTCTCTTGATGGCTCTCCTGCCATTCCTCTTCTTGGAAGGTAAAACCACAGGCTGATTTAAGGGCAGGACCCGCCCTGAGAGATGGTGACACCTCCCAGCAGTTTCTTGAGCTCTGAGTCGCTGTGAATGGCCAGCTGCAAGTGCCGTGGGGAAATCCGACGCTTCTTGCTGCGTGCAGCGACTTCCCCAGCAATATCCACAATCTCATGAGTCACTTATGGAAGCACCGCGGCCATATATACCGGGGCTCCAGCTCCAATACGGTCTGCAAATTGTCCTTTGCGGAGCAATCTGTCTATGCGACTGACAGAGAACTGCAGCCCAGCCCGGGAAGAACGGGTGATTTTGGCCTTAGGGTCTTTTGCGCTTGAGGTCTCACCAGAGTGCTCAGACTCAGACTCAGTCTCAGACATGTTGCAGACTTCTAGTGTTCCAGCAACACTTGGCTTGACTTTCTTGGCTTTCTTTTGTTTTCTCTGCTTGGTTTACCTGAGTCTTTACTCAGGAATTGGCCTGCCTAGCTTTTTTCTTGACTTGCTTGGCTTCAGTGGATGTTTCCTTGCTTGGCTCCACTTGCCTGTATCTTTCTTTGCTTGGCTTGCCTGCGTCTCTTTCCTTCTGTTCCTGGCTCTGTTCACTTGGTTTTCTCTCTCTTCTTTTGCCTTCTTTGATTTCTTCCTGGTCTGGCCTGATTATGACTGGCCTGACAAAGTGTGGCTTGGCTAAGCCACCTCTTGAAATCCCCACAGTAGTATGCTGACCCTGTCTGAGCCTGCAGCCTTTTATAACCTCAGTGCAGACAGAGAAAACATCCTTTCTGATTGGTTGTCTGAGAACCAATGGGCAGCTACTTCGTTTGTTACCCAAGCCAGAGGGGATATGTCATCCTTTTATGACATCATTCCCATTGATTCACCCTTTTTTGTTGGCTTTTTAGTCAGTGATATCTGCTATTAGCAAAACTCATCCTGTAACGGCATGAAATAGGCTTTGGTTACATTTTGAAAATTAGATGCCTTAAATCAGGCACCTAAATAACTTATAAGTGGCCTGATTTGAAGAGGAGCTGAGCACCCACAGCTCCTGTTGATTTCACTAGGAGTTTTGAGTGCTCAGCACCTATGGAAATCAGGTCCCTTTGAGTTAGTTGGTTAAAAGTGGGTTTAGGGGCTGAAATTCAGGCATCCTAAAGTTTGAAAATATTGGCCAGTTTCTCTGGAGCCCTTAACTTGGTGATGCTTCCCGTCTCTTAGAGAACCCTTATGGCACCCAAGCCCATGGTAAGGGTTCTTTGCCATTCCAGAAACCCAAGTGTTCACCATTTGTCACTCTCAGGTTTGATTAGCCGCTTCTCTTGTTCGTGAGCTATTTTCTGAGACCGGTTTAAAAACAGCATCTGGAGAGAACCCCTCACATCAGGCCAAATCCATTGTGTGATGTTGCACTCTATATGATTTTATGAAAATATGCTAATGAGTTAAATATAATGTAACTGGAATATGCTTCATGCAAAAGGTCTCTTGTAAGGTATCATTACAAAGCTTATGATCTACTGAGTGTGGTCATCCTATTTGTATAAATGTACCACTCATGTATCTGAAACTAGCAATATGAAATATAACTCTGAGGGCCTATTGTAATTATGCAAAGTGTGGGCCATTAATGGTGGTTTGGAATCTTGATGACTCCCATTAACCAGGACAATCGTCTGCAGATGGCTCTCTTTTCCTTGTAAGTCTCCCTGTATACCTGTGTGCTGGCAAGTGGGTAATGTTTTCCCGTTAAAAAGGTGATCAAAGTTGATGTGAACCCCTCCAGGTATTTAATCATTTCAGAAAGCCTGATTCTAGTATCACTTCTACTGTATAAATCTGATATTACTCTAAACGAGTCAACGGTTTTATAATGGGGTAAGTAAAAAATAAGAAAACAAAAACAAAACAAAAAGAAAAACCAGGCCCATAGGCTTTCTCCTTCATGTGTAATGGATTAAATTTTTCTGTCATGAGTTTGTTCTTTTTTCTGTTTTCACAAAACATGCAATACACATCAACTTCACTATGAGAAAAATGTTCCTAATCTCCAGTCTATTGGGGAAATGCCTGAAAAAAACACAGAAATCACCTCCCAGAATCTACACGATTTAGACATTTATGCTCCAATACGTCTGTTGGTCTATAAGGTACCACAGGACTCTTTGTCGCCTTTTACAGATCCAGACTAACACGGCTACCCCTCTGATACTTGACACCATTTCGACAATTTCTGATGTAAATTTCTTCATGAAATGATTGAGTTCTATCTTTCTAGGCTTTTATACCATATTATCAGTGCAGCTACCTGACCAACTGAATGATCCCTTAAAATTGTAGGATAGTAAAAGAGGAAATTACTTCACAAAAGAAGACCAGGCATTTTAACTGCTTTTGTTAGAGCCTACTGGTGCATTTGAAAAGAGCCTTGCAATCAAGTTAATGTCATTTCTCCCAAATCTGGGGTGGCAGTCTCCCCTTTGCTCTGTTCTCACTTAACAGGGACAGGAGCAGGGGCAATCCTTCTCTTGATGGCTCTCCTGCCATTCCTCTTCTTGGAAGGTAAAACCACAGGCTGATTTAAGGGCAGGACCCGCCCTGAGAGATGGTGACACCTCCCAGCAGTTTCTTGAGCTCTGAGTCGCTGTGAATGGCCAGCTGCAAGTGCCGTGGGGAAATCCGACGCTTCTTGCTGCGTGCAGCGACTTCCCCAGCAATATCCACAATCTCATGAGTCACTTATGGAAGCACCGCGGCCATATATACCGGGGCTCCAGCTCCAATACGGTCTGCAAATTGTCCTTTGCGGAGCAATCTGTCTATGCGACTGACAGAGAACTGCAGCCCAGCCCGGGAAGAACGGGTGATTTTGGCCTTAGGGTCTTTTGCGCTTGAGGTCTCACCAGAGTGCTCAGACTCAGACTCAGTCTCAGACATGTTGCAGACTTCTAGTGTTCCAGCAACACTTGGCTTGACTTTCTTGGCTTTTTTTTTTTGTTGTTTTCTCTGCTTGGTTTACCTGAGTCTTTACTCAGGAATTGGCCTGCCTAGCTTTTTTCTTGACTTGCTTGGCTTCAGTGGATGTTTCCTTGCTTGGCTCCACTTGCCTGTATCTTTCTTTGCTTGGCTTGCCTGAGTCTCTTTCCTTCTGTTCCTGGCTCTGTTCACTTGGTTTTCTCTCTCTTCTTTTGCCTTCTTTGATTTCTTCCTGGTCTGGCCTGATTATGACTGGCCTGACAAAGTGTGGCTTGGCTAAGCCACCTCTTGAAATCCCCACAGTAGTATGCTGACCCTGTCTGAGCCTGCAGCCTTTTATAACCTCAGTGCAGACAGAGAAAACATCCTTTCTGATTGGTTGTCTGAGAACCAATGGGCAGCTACTTCGTTTGTTACCCAAGCCAGAGGGGATATGTCATCCTTTTATGACATCATTCCCATTGATTCACCCTTTTTTGTTGGCTTTTTAGTCAGTGATATCTGCTATTAGCAAAACTCATCCTGTAACGGCATGAAATAGGCTTTGGTTACATTTTGAAAATTAGATGCCTTAAATCAGGCACCTAAATAACTTATAAGTGGCCTGATTTGAAGAGGAGCTGAGCACCCACAGCTCCTGTTGATTTCACTAGGAGTTTTGAGTGCTCAGCACCTATGGAAATC
>NW_027057110.1:0-4000 GCF_011386835.1 Chrysemys picta bellii
CAGCTGCGAGCAGCGGCGGCTAACAGGGGAGTTTAAGAGGGAATCCTCATTGGAGGAGAAGGTACCTGTATTTGCATCTGTCCTTGTTGGTCTTGTGTGTTCTCGTGTGTTGGATTGTAGGGGCCGCTGGGGCTGGCTGCTGGGAAGGACGCCGAGCCCTGAGTAGGGGGCGGGGCTTGGCTGATCAAGGGGCCCATAAAAGCGGCCGCCCAGCCAGGCAGCGGTACAGCTGCGAGCAGCGGCAGCAAACAGGGGAGTTTGAGAGGGAGTTCTCATTGGAGCAGGAGGTACCTGTATTTGCATCTGTCCTTGTTGGTCTTGTGTGTTCTCGTGCGTTGGTTTGTAGGGGCCGGCAGGGGCTGGGTGCTGGGAAGGACGCCGAGCCCTGAGTAGGGGGTGGGGCTTGGTTGATCAAGGGGCCCATAAAAGCGGCCGCCCAGCCAGGCAGCGGTACAGCTGCGAGCAGCGGCGGCTAACAGGGGAGTTTGAGAGGGAGTTCTCATTGGAGGAGAAGGTACCTGTATTTGCATCTGTCCTTGTTGGTCTTGTGTGTTCTCGTGTGTTGGTTTGTAGGGGCTGGCAGGGGCTGGGTGCTGGGAAGGACGCCGAGCCCTGAGTAGGGGGCGGGGCTTGGCTGATCAAGGGGCCCATAAAAGCGGCCGCCCAGCCAGGCAGCGGTACAGCTGCGAGCAGCGGCAGCAAACAGGGGAGTTTGAGAGGGAGTTCTCATTGGAGGAGAAGGTACCTGTATTTGCATGTGTCCTTGTTGGTCTTGTGTGTTCTCGTGTGTTGGTTTGTAGGGGCCGGCAGGGGCTGGGTGCTGGGAAGGACGCCGAGCCCTGAGTAGGGGGCGGGGCTTGGCTGATCAAGGGGCCCATAAAAGCGGCCGCCCAGCCAGGCAGCGGTACAGCTGCGAGCAGCGGCAGCAAACAGGGTAGTTTGAGAGGGAGTTCTCATTGGAGGAGAAGGTACCTGTATTTGCATCTGTCCTTGTTGGTCTTGTGTGTTCTCGTGTGTTGGTTTGTAGGGGCCGGCAGGGGCTGGGTGCTGGGAAGGACGCCGAGCCCTGAATAGGGGGCGGGGCTTGGCTGATCAAGGGGCCCATAAAAGCGGCCGCCCAGCCAGGCAGCGGTACAGCTGCGAGCAGCGGCAGCAAACAGGGGAGTTTGAGAGGGAGTTCTCACTGGAGGAGAAGGTACCTGTATTTGCATCTGTCCTTGTTGGTCTTGTGTGTTCTCGTGTGTTGGTTTGTAGGGGCCGGCAGGGGCTGGGTGCTGGGAAGGACGCCGAGCCCTGAGTAGGGGGCGGGGCTTGGCTGATCAAGGGGCCCATAAAAGCGGCCGCCCAGCCAGGCAGCGGTAAAGCTGCGAGCAGCGGCAGCAAACAGGGGAGTTTGAGAGGGAGTTCTCATTGGAGGAGAAGGTACCTGTATTTGCATCTGTCCTTGTTGGTCTTGTGTGTTCTCGTGTGTTGGTTTGTAGGGGCCGGCAGGGGCTGGGAAGGACGCCGAGCCCTGAGTAGGGGGCGGGGCTTGGCTGATCAAGGGGCCCATAAAAGCGGCCGCCCAGCCAGGCAGCGGTACAGCTGCGAGCAGCGGCAGCAAACAAACAGGGCGGCTAACAGGGGAGTTTGAGAGGGAGTTCTCATTGGAGGAGAAGGTACCTGTATTTGCATCTGTCCTTGTTGGTCTTGTGTGTTCTCGTGTGTTGGTTTGTAGGGGCCGGCAGGGGCTGGGAAGGACGCCGAGCCCTGAGTAGGGGGCGGGGCTTGGCTGATCAAGGGGCCCATAAAAGCGGCCGCCCAGCCAGGCAGCGGTACAGCTGCGAGCAGCGGCAGCAAACAAACAGGGCGGCTAACAGGGGAGTTTGAGAGGGAGTTCTCATTGGAGGAGAAGGTACCTGTATTTGCATCTGTCCTTGTTGGTCTTGTGTGTTCTCGTGTGTTGGTTTGTAGGGGCCGGCAGGGGCTGGCTGCTGGGAAGGACGCCGAGCCCTGAGTAGGGGGCGGGGCTTGGCTGATCAAGGGGCCCATAAAAGCGGCCGCCCAGCCAGGCAGCGGTACAGCTGCGAGCAGCGGCAGCAAACAGGGGAGTTTGAGAGGGAGATCTCATTGGAGGAGAAGGTACCTGTATTTGCATCTGTCCTTGTTGGTCTTGTGTGTTCTCGTGTGTTGGTTTGTAGGGGCCGGCAGGGGCTGGGAAGGACGCCGAGCCCTGAGTAGGGGGCGGGGCTTGGCTGATCAAGGGGCCTATAAAAGCGGCCGCCCAGCCAGGCAGCGGTAGAGCTGCGAGCAGCGGCAGCAAACAGGGGAGTTTGAGAGGGAGTTCTCATTGGAGGAGAAGGTACCTGTATTTGCATCTGTCCTTGTTGGTCTTGTGTGTTCTCGTGTGTTGGTTTGTAGGGGCCGGCAGGGGCTGGCTGCTGGGAAGGACGCCGAGCCCTGAGTAGGGGGCGGGGCTTGGCTGATCAAGGGGCCCATAAAAGCGGCCGCCCAGCCAGGCAGCGGTACAGCTGCGAGCAGCGGCAGCAAACAGGGAGGCTAACAGGGGAGTTTGACAGGGAGTTCTCATTGGAGGAGAAGGTACCTGTATTTGCATCTGTCCTTGTTTTTCTCGTGTGTTGGTTTGTAGGGGCCGGCAGGGGCTGGGTGCTGGGAAGGACGCCGAGCCCTGAGTAGGGGGCGGGGCTTGGCTGATCAAGGGGCCCATAAAAGCGGCCGCCCAGCCAGGCAGCGGTACAGCTGCGAGCAGCGGCGGCTAACAGGGGAGTTTGAGAGGGAATTCTCATTGGAGGAGAAGGTACCTGTATTTGCATCTGTCCTTGTTGGTCTTGTGTGTTCTCGTGTGTTGGTTTGTAGGGGCTGGGTGCTGGGAAGGACGCCGAGCCCTGAGTAGGGGGCGGGGCGTGGCTGATCAAGGGGCCCATAAAAGCGGCCGCCCAGGCAGGCAGCGGTACAGCTGCGAGCAGCGGCAGCAAACAGGGGAGTTTGAGAGGGAGTTCTCATTGGAGGAGAAGGTACCTGTATTTGCATCTGTCCTTGTTGGTCTTGTGTGTTCTCGTGTGTTGGTTTGTAGGGGCCGGCAGGGGCTGGGTGCTGGGAAGGACGCCGGGCCCTGAGTAGGGGGCGGGGCTTGGCTGATCAAGGGGCCCATAAAAGCGGCCGCCCAGCCAGGCAGCGGTTCAGCTGCGAGCAGCGGCAGCAAACAGGGCGGCTAACAGGGGAGTTTGAGAGGGAGTTCTCATTGGAGGAGAAGGTACCTGTATTTGCATCTGTCCTTGTTGGTCTTGTGTGTTCTCGTGTTTTGGTTTGTAGGGGCCGGCAGGGGCTGGGTGCTGGGAAGGACGCCGAGCCCTGAGTAGGGGGTGGGGCTTGGCTGATCAAGGGGCCCATAAAAGCGGCCGCCCAGCCAGGCAGCGGTACAGCTGCGAGCAGCGGAAGCAAACAAACAGGGCGGCTAACAGGGGAGTTTGAGAGCGAGTTCTCATTGGAGGAGAAGGTATCTGTATTTGCATCTGTCCTTGTTGGTCTTGTGTGTTCTCGTGTGTTGGTTTTTAGGGGCCGGCAGGGGCTGGGAAGGACGCCGAGCCCTGAGTAGGGGGCGGGGCTTGGCTGATCAAGGGGCCCATAAAAGCGGCCGCCCAGCCAGGCAGCGGTACAGCTGCGAGCAGCGGCAGCAAACAGGGGAGTTTGAGAGGGAGTTCTCACTGGAGGAGAAGGTACCTGTATTTGCATCTGTCCTTGTTGGTCTTGTGTGTTCTCGTGTGTTGGTTTGTAGGGGCCGGCAGGGGCTGGGAAGGACGCCGAGCCCTGAGTAGGAGGCGGGGCTTGGCTGATCAAGGGGACTATAAAAGCGGCCGCCCAGCCAGGCAGCGGTAGAGCTGCGAGCAGTGGCAGCAAACAGGGGAGTTTGAGAGGGAGTTCTCATTGGAGGAGAAGGTACCTGTATTTGCATCTGTCCTTGTTGGTCTTGTGTGTTCTCGTGTGTTGGTTTGTAGGGGCC
>NW_027057111.1:0-4000 GCF_011386835.1 Chrysemys picta bellii
AGTTTGAGAGGGAGTTCTCATTGGAGGAGAAGGTACCTGTATTTGGATCTGTCCTTGTTGGTCTTGTGTGTTCTCGTGTGTTGGTTTGTAGGGGCCGGCAGGGGCTGGGTGCTGGGAAGGACGCCGAGCCCTGAGTAGGGGGCGGGGCTTGGCTGATCAAGGGGCCCATAAAAGCGGCCGCCCAGCCAGGCAGCGGTACAGCTGCGAGCAGCGGCAGCAAACAGGGGAGTTTGAGAGGGAGTCCTCATTGGAGGAGAAGGTACCTGTATTTGCATCTGTCCTTGTTGGTCTTGTGTGTTCTCCTGTGTTGGTTTGTAGGGGCCGGCAGGGGCTGGGTGCTGGGAAGGACGCCGAGCCCTGAGTAGGGGACGGGGTTTGGCTGATCAAGGGGCCCATAAAAGCGGCCGCCCAGCCAGGCAGCGGTACAGCTGCGAGCAGCGGCAGCAAACAGGGGAGTTTGAGAGGGAGTACTCATTGGAGGAGAAGGTACCTGTATTTGCATCTGTCCTTGTTGGTCTTGTGTGTTCTCGTGTGTTGGTTTGTAGGGGCCGGCAGGGGCTGGGTGCTGGGAAGGACGCCGAGCCCTGAGTAGGGGGCGGGGCTTGGCTGATCAAGGGGCCCATAAAAGCGGCCGCCCAGCCAGGCAGCGGTACAGCTGCGAGCAGCGGCAGCGAACAAACAGGGCGGCTAAGAGGGGAGTTTGAGAGGGAGTTCTCATTGGAGGAGAAGGTACCTGTATTTGCATCTGTCCTTGTTGGTCTTGTGTGTTCTCGTGTGTTGGTTTGTAGGGGCCGGCAGGGTCTGGGTGCTGGGAAGGACGCCGAGCCCAGAGTAGGGGGCGGGGCTTGGCTGATCAAGGGGCCCATAAAAGCGGCCGCCCAGCCAGGCAGCGGTACAGCTGCGAGCAGCGGCAGCGAACAAACAGGGCGGCTAAGAGGGGAGTTTGAGAGGGAGTTCTCATTGGAGGAGAAGGTACCTGTATTTGCATCTGTCCTTGTTGGTCTTGTGTGTTCTCGTGTGTTGGTTTGTAGGGGCCGGCAGGGGCTGGGTGCTGGGAAGGACGCCGAGCCCAGAGTAGGGGGCGGGGCTTGGCTGATCAAGGGGCCCATAAAAGCGGCCGCCCAGCCAGGCAGCGGTACAGCTGCCAGCAGCGGCGGCTAACAGGGGAGTTTGAGAGGGAGTTCTCATTGGAGGAGAAGGTACCTGTATTTGCATCTGTCCTTGTTGGTCTTGTGTGTTCTCGTGTGTTGGTTTGTAGGGGCCGGCAGGGGCTGGGTGCTGGGAAGGACGCCGAGCTCTGAGTAGGGGGCGGGGCTTGGCTGATCAAGGGGCCCATAAAAGCGGCCGCCCAGCCAGGCAGCGGTACAGCTGCGAGCAGCGGCGGCTAACAGGGGAGTTTGAGAGGGAATTCTCATTGGAGGAGAAGGTACCTGTATTTGCATCTGTCCTTGTTGGTCTTGTGTGTTCTCGTGTGTTGGTTTGTAGGGGCTGGGTGCTGGGAAGGACGCCGAGCCCTGAGTAGGGGGCGGGGCTTGGCTGATCAGGGGCCCATAAAAGCGGCCGCCCAGCCTGGCAGCGGTACAGCTGCGAGCAGCGGCAGCAAACAGGGGAGTTTGAGAGGGAGTTCTCATTGGAGGAGAAGGTACCTGTATTTGCATCTGTCCTTGTTCGTATTGTGTGTTCTCGTGTGTTGGTTTGTAGGGGCCGGCAGGGGCTGGGAAGGACGCCGAGCCCTGAGTAGGGGGCGGGACTTGGCTGATCAAGGGGCCCATAAAAGCGGCCGCCCAGCCAGGCAGCGGTACAGCTGCGAGCAGCGGCAGCAAACAGGGGAGTTTGAGAGGGAGTTCTCATTGGAGGAGAAGGTACCTGTATTTGCATCTGTCCTTGTTGGTCTTGTGTGTTCTCGTGCGTTGGTTTGTAGGTGCCGGCAGGGGCTGGGAAGGACGCCGAGCCCTGAGTAGGGGGCGGGGCATGGCTGATCAAGGGGCCTATAAAAGCGGCCGCCCAGCCAGGCAGCGGTAGAGCTGCGAGCAGCGGCAGCAAACAGGGGAGTTTGAGAGGGAGTTCTCATTGGAGGAGAAGGTACCTGTATTTGCATCTGTCCTTGTTGGTTTTGTGTGTTCTCGTGTGTTGGTTTGTAGGGGCCGGCAGGGGCTGGGGGCTGGGAAGGACGCCGAGTCCTGTGTAGGGGGCGGGGCTTGGCTGATCAAGGGGCCCATAAAAGCGGCCGACCAGGCAGTCAGCGGTACAGCTGCGAGCAGCGGCAGCAAACAAACAGGGCGGCTAACAGGGGAGTTTGAGAGGGAGTTCTCATTGGAGGAGAAGGTACCTGTATTTGCATCTGTCCTTGTTGGTCTTGTGTGTTCTCGTGTGTTGGTTTGTAGGGGCCGGCAGGGGCTGCGAAGGACGCCGAGCCCTGAGTAGGGGGCGGGGCTTGGCTGATCAAGGGGCCCATAAAAGCGGCCGCCCAACCAGGCAGCGGTACAGCTGCGAGCAGCGGCAGCAAACAGGGGAGTTTGAGAGGGAGTTCTCATTGGAGGAGAAGGTACCTGTATTTGCATCTGTCCTTGTTGGTCTTGTGTGTTCTCGTGTGTTGGTTTGTAGGGGCCGGCAGGGGCTGCGAAGGACGCCGAGCCCTGAGTAGGGGGCGGGGCTTGGCTGATCAAGGGGCCCATAAAAGCGGTCGCCCAACCAGGCAGCGGTACAGCTGCGAGCAGCGGCAGCAAACAAACAGGGTGGCTAACAGGGGAGTTTGAGAGGGAGTTCTCATTGGAGGAGAAGGTACCTGTATTTGCATCTGTCCTTGTTGGTCTTTTGTGTTCTCGTGTGTTGGTTTGTAGGGGCCGGCAGGGGCTTCGGGCTGGGAAGGACGCCGAGCCCTGAGTAGGGGGCGGGGCTTGGCTGATCAAGGGGCCCATAAAAGCGGCCGCCCAGCCAGGCAGCGGTACAGCTGCGAGCAGCGGCAGCAAACAAACAGGGCGGCTAAGAGGGGAGTTTGAGAGGGAGTTCTCATTGGAGGAGAAGGTACCTGTATTTGCATCTGTCCTTGTTGGTCTTGTGTGTTCTCGTGTGTTGGTTTGTAGGGGCCGGCAGGGGCTGGGTGCTGGGAAGGACGCCGAGCCCTGAGTAGGGGGCGGGGCTTGGCTGATCAAGGGGCCCATAAAAGCGGCTGCCCAGCCAGGCAGCGGTACAGCTGCGAGCAGCGGCAGCAAACAGGGCGGCTAACAGGGGAGTGTGAGAGGGAGTTCTCATTGGAGGAGAAGGTACCTGTATTTGCATCTGTCCTTGTTGGTCTTGTGTGTTTTCGTGTGTTGGTTTGTAGGGGCCGGCAGGGGCTGGGTGCTGGGAAGGACGCCGAGCCCTGAGTAGGGGGCGGGGCTTGGCTGATCAAGGGGCCCATAAAAGCGGCCGCCCAGCCAGGCAGCGGTACAGCTGCGAGCAGCGGCAGCAAACAGGGAGGCTAACAGGGGAGTTTGACAGGGAGTTCTCATTGGAGGAGAAGGTACCTGTATTTGCATCTGTCCTTGTTTTTCTCGTGTGTTGGTTTGTAGGGGCCGGCAGGGGCTGGGTGCTGGGAAGGACGCCGAGCCCTGAGTAGGGGGCGGGGCTTGGCTGATCAAGGGGCCCATAAAAGCGGCCGCCCAGCCAGGCAGCGGTACAGCTGCGAGCAGCGGCGGCTAACAGGGGAGTTTGAGAGGGAATTCTCATTGGAGGAGAAGGTACCTGTATTTGCATCTGTCCTTGTTGGTCTTGTGTGTTCTCGTGTGTTGGTTTGTAGGGGCCGGCAGGGGCTGGGTGCTGGGAAGGACGCCGAGCCCTGAGTAGGGGGCGGGGCTTGGCTGATCAAGGGGCCCATAAAAGCGGCCGCCCAGCCAGGCAGCGGTACAGCTGCGAGCAGCGGCAGCAAACAGGGGAGTTTGAGAGGGAATTCTCATTGGAGGAGAAGGTACCTGTATTTGCATCTCTCCTTGTTGGTCTTGTGTGTTCTCGTGTGTTGCTT
>NW_027057112.1:0-4000 GCF_011386835.1 Chrysemys picta bellii
TTTGTAGGGGCCGGCAGGGGCTGGGAAGGACGCCGAGCCCTGAGTAGGGGGCGGGGCTTGGCTGATCAAGGGGCCCATGAAAGCGGCCGCCCAGCCAGGCAGCGGTACAGCTGCGAGCAGCGGCAGCAAACAGGGCGGCTAACAGGGGAGTTTGAGAGGGAGTCCTCATTGGAGGAGAAGGTACCTGTATTTGCATCTGTCCTTGTTGGTCTTGTGTGTTCTCGTGTGTTGGTTTGTAGGGGCCAGCAGGGGCTGGGTGCTGGGAAGGACGCCGAGCCCTGAGTAGGGGGCAGGGCTTGGCTGATCAAGGGGCCCATAAAAGCGGCCGCCAAGCCAGGGAGCGGTACAGCTGCGCCAAGCGGCAGCAAACAGGGCGGCTAACAGGGGAGTTTGAGAGGGAGTTCTCATTGGAGGAGAAGGTACCTGTATTTGCATCTGTCCTTGTTGGTCTCGTGTGTTGGTTTGTAGGGGCCGGCAGGGGCTGGGAAGGACACCGAGCCCTGAGTAGGGGGCGGGGCTTGGCTGATCAAGGGGCCCATAAAAGCGGCCGCCCAGCCAGGCAGCGGTACAGCTACGAGCAGCGGTAGCAAACAGGACGGCTAACAGGGGAGTTTGAGAGGGAGTTCTCATTGGAGGAGAAGGAACCTGTATTTGCATCTGTCCTTGTTGGTCTCGTGTGTTCTCGTGTGTTGGTTTGTAGGGGCCGGTAGGGGCTGGGTGCAGGGAAGGACGCCGAGCCCTGAGTAGGGGGCGGGGCTTGGCTGATCAAGGGGCCCATAAATGCGGCCGCCCAGCCAGGCAGCGGTACAGCTGCGAACAGCGGCAGCAAACAGGGCGGCTAACAGGGGAGTTTGAGAGGGAGTTCTCATTGGAGGAGAAGCTACCTGTATTTGCATCTGTCCTTGCTTGTCTTGTGTGTTGGTTTGTAGGGGCCGGCAGGGGCTGGGAAGGACGCCGAGCCCTGATCAAGGGGCCCATAAAAGCGGCCGCCCAGACAGGCAACGGTACAGCTGTGAGCAGCGGCAGCAAACAGGGCGGCTAACAGGGGAGTTTGAGAGGGAGTTCTCATTGGAGGAGAAGGTACCTGTATTTGCATCTGTCCTTGTTGGTTTTGTGTGTTGGTTTGTAGGGGCCGCCAGGGGCTGGGAAGGACGCCGAGCCCTGAGTAGGGGGCGGGGCTTGGCTGATCAAGGGGCCCATAAAAGCGGCCGCCCAGCCAGGCAGCGGTATCAAACAGGGCGGCTAACAGGGGAGTTTGAGAGGGAGTTCTCATTGGAGGAGAAGGTACCTGTATTTGCATCTGTCCTTGTTGGTCTCGTGTGTTGGTTTGTAGGGGCCGGCAGGGGCTGGGAAGGACGCCGAGCCCTGAGTAGGGGGCGGGGCTTGGCTGATCAAGGGGCCCATAAAAGCGGCCGCCCAGCCAGGCAGCGGTACAGCTGCGAGCAGCGGCGGCTAACAGGGGAGTTTGAGAGGGAGTTCTCATTGGAGGAGAAGGTACCTGTATTTGCATCTGTCCTTGTTGGTCTTATGTGTTCTCGTGTGTTGGTTTGTAGGGGCCGGCAGGGGCTGGGAAGGACGCCGAGCCCTGAGTAGGGGGCGGGGCTTGGCTGATCAAGGGGCCCATAAAAGCGGCCGCCCAGCCAGGCAGCGGTACAGCTGCGAGCAGCGGCAGCAAACAGGGCGGCTAACAGGGGAGTTTGAGAGGGAGTTCTCATTGGAGGAGAAGGTACCTGTATTTGCATCTGTCCTTGTTGGTCTTGTGTGTTCTCGTGTGTTGGTTTGTAGGGGTCGGCAGGGGCTGGGTGCTGGGAAGGACGCCGAGCCCTGAGTAGGGGGCGGGGCTTGGCTGATCAAGGGGCCCATAAAAGCGGCCGCCCAGCCAGGCAGCCGTACAGCTGCGAGCAGCGGCAGCAAACAGGGCGGCTAACAGGGGAGTTTGAGAGGGAGTTCTCATTGGAGGAGAAGGTACCTGTATTTGCATCTGTCCTTGTTTGTCTTGTGTGTTGGTTTGTAGGGGCCGGCAGGGGCTGGGAAGGACGCCGAGCCCTGATCAAGGGGCCCATAAAAGCGGCCGCCCAGACAGGCAGCGGTACAGCTGTGAGCAGCGGCAGCAAACAGGGCGGCTAACAGGGGAGTTTGAGAGGGAGTTCTCATTGGAGGAGAAGGTACCTGTATTTGCATCTGTCCTTGTTGGTTTTGTGTGTTGGTTTGTAGGGGCCGCCAGGGGCTGGGAAGGACGCCGAGCCCTGAGTAGGGGGCGGGGCTTGGCTGATCAAGGGGCCCATAAAAGCGGCCGCCCAGCCAGGCAGCGGTATCAAACAGGGCGGCTAACAGGGGAGTTTGAGAGGGAGTTCTCATTGGAGGAGAAGGTACCTGTATTTGCATCTGTCCTTGTTGGTCTCGTGTGTTGGTTTGTAGGGGCCGGCAGGGGCTGGGTGCTGGGAAGGACGCCGAGCCCTGAGTAGGGGGCGGGGCTTGGCTGATCAAGGGGCCCATAAAAGCGGCCGCCCAGACAGGGAGCGGTACAGCTGCGAGCAGCGGCAACAAACAGGGCGGCTAACAGGGGAGTTTGAGAGGGAGTCCTCATTGGAGGAGAAGGTACCTGTATTTGCATCTGTCCTTGTTGGTCTTGTGTGTTCTCGTGTGTTGGTTTGTAGGGGCCAGCAGGGGCTGGGTGCTGGGAAGGACGCCGAGCCCTTAGTAGGGGGCGGGGCTTGGCTGATCAAGGGGCCCATAAAAGCGGCCGCCCAGCCAGGGAGCGGTACAGCTGCGCCAAGCGGCAGCAAACAGGGCGGCTAACAGGGGAGTTTGAGAGGGAGTTCTCATTGGAGGAGAAGGTACCTGTATTTGCATCTGTCCTTGTTGGTCTCGTGTGTTGGTTTGTAGGGGCCGGCAGGGGCTGGGAAGGACGCCGAGCCCTGAGTAGGGGGCGGGGCTTGGCTGATCAAGGGGCCCATAAAAGCGGCCGCCCAGCCAGGCAGCGGTACAGCTGCGAGCAGCGGCAGCAAACAGGACGGCTAACAGGGGAGTTTGAGAGGGAGTTCTCATTGGAGGAGAAGGAACCTGTATATGCTTCTGTCCTTGTTGGTCTCGTGTGTTGGTTTGTAGAGGCCGGCAGGGGCTGGGAAGGACGCCGAGCCCTGAGTAGGGGGCGGGGCTTGGCTGATCAAGGGGCCCATAAAAGCGGCCGCCCAGCCAGGCAGCGGTACAGCTGCGAGCAGCGGCAGCAAACAGGGCGGTTAACAGGGGAGTTTGAGAGGGAGTTCTCATTGGAGGAGAAGGTACCTGTATTTGCATCTGTCCTTGTTGGTCTTGTGTGTTCTCGTGTGTTGGTTTGTAGGGGCCGGTAGGGGCTGGGTGCAGGGAAGGACGCCGAGCCCTGAGTAGGGGGCGGGGCTTGGCTGATCAAGGGGCCCATAAAAGCGGCCGCCCAGCCAGGCAGCGGTACAGCTGCGAGCAGCGGCAGCAAACAGGGCGGCTAACAGGGGAGTTTGAGAGGGAGTTCTCATTGGAGGAGAAGGTACCTGTATTTGCATCTGTCCTTGTTGGTCTTGTGTGTTCTCGTGTGTTGGTTTGTAGGGGCCGGCAGGGGCTGGGTGCTGGGAAGGACGCCGAGCCCTGAGTAGGGGGCGGGGCTTGGCTGATCAAGGGGCCCATAAAAGCGGCCGCCCAGCCAGGCAGCGGTACAGCTGCTAGCAGCGGCAGCAAACAGGGCGGCTAACAGGGGAGTTTGAGAGGGAGTTCTCATTGGAGGAGAAGGTACCTGTATTTGCATCTGTCCTTTTCGGATTTGTGTTTTCTCGTGTGTTGGTTTGTAGGGTCCGGCAGGGGCTGGGTGCTGGGAAGGACGCCGAGCCCTGAGTAGGGGGCGGGGCTTGGCTGATCAAGGGGCCCATAAAAGCGGCCGCCCAGCCAGGCAGCGGTACAGCTGCGAGCAGCGGCAGCAAACAGGCGAGTTTGAGAGGGAGTTCTCATTGGAGGAGAAGGTACCTGTATTTGC
>NW_027057113.1:0-4000 GCF_011386835.1 Chrysemys picta bellii
AGAGGAATGTTCTAACCACTGGGCTATAGGATAATCTGAGAAAGAGGCGCTCTCTGAGTCTCCCATGGAAGCTGTTCCACTATGTAACTAATTAAACATGCACTGGCCCAAACAGAGAGTGAGTGACTCTGTAGTTCAGTACCTAGGGCACACGCCTGACATGTGTGAGACCATCGTCAAATCCCTTCTCCCCACCAGGCAAAGGAGAGGAATTGAACCAGAGTCTTCTACCTCCCAAGCAAGTGCCCTAACCACTGGCCTAAAGGTTGTAAGGAAGTCAGCCTCCTCTTCCTTTCCCCTCTGGCTGTTTTGTGGGAAGTCAGACTTGTGCCACCCCTTGTCTTGCAAGAAATAGCTCAGGCACCTGATGCCAGGAGAAGGCTTTTTCATAGATTAATAGATTCTAAGGCCAGAAGGGACAATTATGATTATCTGGTCTGACCTACTGTAAAACACAGGCCATAGAACTCCCCCAAAGTAATTCCTAGAGTAGATCTTTTAGCAAAACATCCCATCTTGATCTAGAAATGTTCAGCTCTGGAGAAATCCACCATGACCCTTGACAAATTGTTCCAATGCTTAATTACTCTCACCATTAAAAATGTACTTCTCATTTCCAGTCTCAATTTGTCTAGATTCAACTCTCAGCCATTGGATCATGTTATGCCTTTCTGTGCTAGACTGAAGAGCCCATTATTAAATGGTTTTCCCCATGCAGGTACTTACAGAAAGTAATGAAGATGACCCTTAACTTAGTCTTCGCTAAGCTGAATAGACTGAGCTCTGAGTCTCACTTTGAGGCATGTTTTCTAATCCTTTAATCATTTTCATGACTCTTCTCTCAACCCTCTCCAATTTATGAACATCCTTCTTGAATTCTGGGCACCAGAACTTGGCACAGTGTTCCAACAGTGGTCGCACCAATGACAAGTATAGAGACAAAATAGCCTCTCTACTCCTACTTGAGATTTGCTTATTTATGCATCCTAAGATCAATGTCAGACTGACAGGTCTATAATTATCCAGGTAATCCCATTTATTCATTTTAAAAATTGGCAACTTAAGCTTTCTTCCAGTCTTCTGAAACTTTCCCAGTGCTCTCAGGGTATGTCTACACTACGAAATTAGGTCGAATTTATAGAAGCCGGTTTTACAGAAATCGGTTTTATACAGTCGATAGTGTGTGTCCGCACATAAAATGCTCTAAGTGCATTAAGTCGGCGGACCGCGTCCACAGTACCGAGGCTAACGTCAACTTCCGGAGCATTGCACTGTGGGTAGCTATCCCACAATTCCCGCAGTCTCCGCTGCCCCTTGGAATTCTGGGTTGAGATCCCAATGCCTGGTGATGCAAAAACAGTGTCGCGGGGGGTTCTGGGTACATGTCATCAGGCCCCTCCCCCTCCATCAGAGCAACGGCAGACAATCAATTCGTGCCTTTTTACCTGGGTTACCTTTGCAGACAACATACCAAGGCAAGATGGAGCCCGCTCAGCTCAGCTCACCGTCACGATATGTCATCTGGGTGCCGGCAGGCGTGGTACTGCATTGCTATACAGCAGCAACTAATTGCCTTTTAGCAGTAGACGGTGCAGTATGACTGGTAGCCATCATCGGCATATTCCTCAGTGAGTTTGGTCAGAGGCACCTGGGCAGACATGTTTTGTCTCCTGGATACTCAGTCCTGCCGGCAGTCCTGTTGAACCGTCTTGACGATGATGGCTAGCAATCATAATACAGCATCTTCTGCCAAGCACCCAGAAGATGCCAATGGCTATCAGTCATGCTGCACCGTCTGCTGCCAGCCTAAGATGTAAAAGATAGATGGACCAGATTTGTTCTGTATTCATTTGCTTCCCCCTCCCTCCATGAAATCAACAGCCTGCTAAACCCAGGGTTTTGAGTTCAATCTTTGGGGGGGCTATTCTGTGTGACAGTTGTTGTGTTTCTCCCTGATGCACAACCACCTTTGTTCATTTTAATTCCTGGTAAGCCATGTCATCACTCGCCCCTCCCTCCCTCCCTCAGACAATAGTTTCGCACCTTTTTTCAGCCCAGACACCTTAGCACTGGGATCATGGAGCCCGCTCAGATCACCGCGGCAATTATGAGCACTATGAACACCACGCGCATTGTCCTGGAGTATATGCAGAGCCAGAACATGCCAAAGCAAAACCAGGCGAGGAGGCGATTGCAGCACAGTGACGAGAGTGATGAGGAAATTGACATGGACATAGACCTCTCACAAAGTACAGGACCCAGCAATGTGCAAATCATGATGTACTGGGGGAGGTTCATGGCGTGGAATGCCAATTCTGTACCTGGGAAACAAGCACAGACTGGTGGGACCGCATCGTGTTGCAGGTGTGGGACGATTCCCAGTGGCTGCGAAACTTTCGCATGCGTAAGGGCACTTTCATGGAACTTTGTGACTTGCTTTCCCCTGCCCTAAAGCGCCAGAATACCAAGATGAGAGCAGCCCTCACAGTTGAGAAGCGAGTGGCGATAGCCCTGTGGAAGCTTGCAACGCCAGACAGCTACCGGTCAGTCGGGAATCAATTTGCAGTGGGCAAATCTACTGTGGGGGTTGCTGTGATCCAAGTAGCCAACACAATCAAAGACCTGCTGATATCAAGGGTAGTGACTCTGGGAAACGTGCAGGTCATAGTGGATGGCTTTGCTGCAATGGGATTCCCAAACTGTGGTGGGGCAATAGACGGAACCCATAACCCTATCTTGTCACCGGAGCACCAAGCCACCGAGTACATAAACCGCAAGGGGTACTTTTCAATGCTGCTGGAAGCATTGGTGGATCACAAGGGACGTTTCACTAACATCAACGTGGGATGGCCGGGAAAGGTACATGATGCTCACGTCTTCAGGCACTCGGGTCTGTTTCAAAAGCTGGAGGAAGGGACTTTCTTCCTGGACCAGAAAATAACCGTTGGGGATATTGAAATGCCTATCGTTATCCTTGGGGACCCAGCCTACCCCTTAATGCCATGGCTCATGAAGCCGTACACAGGCAGCCTGGACAGTAGTCAGGACCTGTTCAACTATAGGCTGAGCAAGTGCCGAACGGTGGTAGAATGTGCATTTGGACGTTTAAAAGCGCGCTGGCGCAATTTACTGACTCGGATAGACCTCAGCGAAGCCAATACTCCAATTGTTATTGTTGCTTGCTGTGCGCTCCACAATATCTATGAGAGTAAGGGGGAGACATTTATGGCGGGGTGGGAGGTTGAGGCAAATCTCCTGGCCGCTGATTATGCGCAGCCAGACACCAGGGCGGTTAGAATAGTACAGCAGGGCGCGGTGCACATCAGAGAAGCTTTGAAAACCAGTTTTGTGACTGGCCAGACTACGGTGCGAAACTTCTGTTTGTTTCTCCTTGATGAGCCTTCCCCTCCCCACCCCCCGGTTCATGCTACTTCCCTGTAAACTAACCACCCTCCCCACCCCCCTTCGAGCACCGCTCGCAGAGGCAATAAAGTCATTGTTACTTCACATTCATGCATTCTTTATTAATTCATCACACAACTAGGGGGATAACTGCTGAGGTAGACCAGGAGGGGTGGGGGAGGAGAGAAGGAAAAGAACACACTGCAGTTTAACACTTATTGAAGGCCAGCCTTCTGATGCTTGGGCAATCATCTGGGGTGGAGTGGCTGGAGGCCCCCCCACCACGTTCTTGGGCATCTGGGTGAGGAGCCTATGGAACTTGGGGAGGAGGGCTGTTGATTACACAGGGGCTGTAGCGGCGGTCTCTGCTCCTGCTGCCTTTCCTGCAGCTCAACCATACGCTGGAGCATATCAGTTTGATGCTCCAGCAGCCGGAGCATTGGCTCTTGCCTTCTGTCAGCAACCTGACGCCACCTATCCTCTTCAGCCCGCCACTTGCTCTCTTCAGCCTGCGACTCAGCCAGCAACATCTCCTCTCATTCATATTGTGCTTTTTTGCACTCTGACACTGACTACCATGGCGGACGGGATAAGACAG
>NW_027057114.1:0-4000 GCF_011386835.1 Chrysemys picta bellii
TCTACTGGGAGAGCAATACAGCGGTGCACAGACAATCCAGGAAGTTTTTGGAAAGTGTAGGGGAAAATTTCCTGGTGCAAGTGCTGGAGGAACCAACTAGGGACAGAGCTTTTCTTGACCTGCTGCTCACAAACAGGGAAGAATTAGTAGGGGAAGCAAAAGTGGATGGGAAGCTGGGAGGCAGTGACCATGAGATGGTCAAGTTCAGGATCCTGACACAAGGAAGAAAGAAGAGCAGCAGAATACGGACCCTGGACTTCAGAAAAGCAGACTTTGACTCCCTCAGGGAACAGATGGGCAGGATCCTCTGGGAGAATAACATGAAGGGCAAAGGGGTCCAGGAGAGCTGGCTGTATTTTAAAGAAACCTTATTGTGGTTGCAGGAACAAACCATCCCGATGTGAAGAAAGAATAGTAAATATGGCAGGCGACCAGCTTGGCTAAACAGTGAAATCCTTGCTGATCTTAAACGCAAAAAAGAAGCTTACAAGAAGTGGAAGATTGGACAAATGACCAGGGAGAAGTATAAAAATATTGCTCAGGCATGCAGGAGTGAAATCAGGAAGGCCAAATCACACTTGGAGTTGCAGCTAGCAAGAGATGTTAAGAGTAACAAGAAGGATTTCTTCAGGTATGTTAGCAACAAGAAGAAAGTCAAGGAAAGTTTGGGTCCCTTACTGAATGAGGGAGGCAACCTAGTGACCGAGGATGTGGAAAAAGCGAATGTACTCAATGCTTTTTTTGCCTCTGTCTTCACGAACAAGGTCAGCTCCCAGACTGCTGCACTGGGCAGCACAATATGGGGAGAAGGTGACCAGCCCTCTGTGGAGAAAGAAGTGGTTCGGGACTATTTAGAAAAACTGGACGTGCACAAGTCCATGGGGCCGGATGCGCTGCATCCGAGGGTGCTAAAGGAGTTGGCGAATGAGATTGCAGAGCCATTAGCCATTATTTTTGAAAACTCATGGCGATCGGGGGAGGTCCCGGATGACTGGAAAAAGGCTAATGTAGTGCCCATCTTTAAAAAAGGGAAGAAGGAGGATCCGGGGAACTACAGGCCAGTCAGCCTCACCTCAGTCCCTGGAAAAATCATGGAGCAGGTCCTCAAGGAATCAATTCTGAAACACTTAGAGGAGAGGAAAGTGATCAGGAACAGTCAGCATGGATTCACCAAGGGGAAGTCGTGCCTGACTAACCTAATTGCCTTCTATGATGAGATAACTGGCTCTGTGGATGAGGGGAAAGCAGTGGATGTGCTATTCCTTGACTTTAGCAAAGCTTTTGATACGGTCTCCCACAGTATTCTTGCCGCCAAGTTAAAGAAGTATGGGCTGGATGAATGGACTGTAAGCTTGATAGAAAGCTGGCTAGATCGTCGGGCTCAACGGGTAGTGATCAACAGCTCCATGTCTAGTTGGCAGCCGGTTTCCAGCGGAGTGCCCCAAGGGTCGGTCCTGGGGCCGGTTTTTCTTTAATATCTTCATTAATGATCTGGAGGATGATGTGGACTGCACTCTCAGCAAGTTTGCAGATGACACTAAACTAGGAGGCGTGGTAGATACACTAGAGGGTAGGGATAGGATACAGAGGGACCTAGACAAATTAGAGGATTGGGCCAAAAAAACCCTGATGAGGTTCAACAAGGACAAGTACAGAGTCCTGCACTTAGGATGGAAGAATCCCATGCACTGCTACAGACTAGGGACAGAATGGCTAGGCAGCAGTTCTGCAGAAAAGGACCTAGGGGTCACAGTGGACGAGAAGCTGGATATGAGTCAACAGTGTGCTCTTGTTGCCAAGAAGGCATTTTGGGCTGTATAAGTAGGGGCATTGCAAGCAGATCGAGGAACGTGATCGTTCCCCTTTATTCGACATTGGTGAGGCCTCATCTAGAATACTGTGTCCAGTTTTGGGCCCCACACTACAAGAAGGATGTGGAAAAATTGGAAAGAGTCCAGCGGAGGGCCACAAAAATGATTAGGGGTCTGGAGCACATGACTTATGAGGAGAGGCTGAGGGAACTGGGATTGTTTAGTCTCCAGAAGAGAAGAATGAGGGGGGATTTGATAGCAGCCTTCAACTACCTGAAGCGGGGTTCCAAAGAGGATGGAGCTCGGCTGTTCTCAGTGGTGGCAGATGACAGAACAAGGAGCAATGGTCTCAAGTTGCAGTGGGGGAGGTCCAGGTTGTATATTAGGAAACACTATTTCACTAGGAGGGTGGTGAAGCACTGGAATGCATTACCTAGGGAGGTGGTGGAGTCTCCTTCCTTGGAGATTTTTAAGGCCCGGCTTGACAAAGCCCTGGCTGGGATGATTTAGTTGGGAATTGGTCCTGCTTTGAGCAGGGGGTTGGACTAGATGACCTCTTGAGGTCCCTTCCAACCCTGATATTCTATGATTCTATGATTCTCTAGCTCTGGTCGGGAGGCCCAGCTGTGAACCTGCTCTGGGAGTGAGAAGCCTGAGCTATATCACTCCCCGCCCGTCCCCCCCCCCCCCGATTCGCCAACAAATGTGGAGATGCTGCTCTGCCCTGCGCTGCCCAGGGGTCTGGGCACGCAACAAGGAGGTAGGTGACCGGACATCACCTCGGCCTCATTTGGAGCAGTGGCTTGACCCCAGTCACCCCACGTGGAGGTGACTGCTCCAAACTCTGGGCTAGTGAATGCAAGGGAGAGGTAGCACCCCACCTCGGCTGTGTTTGGGGCGGGGCAATCATCTGTGAAGGCCAGCCAGCTCAGGCCCAGTTTGGGGATCTGCCAGGCCGCAGCTCTGAGGTCAGGGCTAAGTGCCTGGGCACATGCCAACCAGCAGACACGACAGGGTGAGCGGGCAGCTGATCAGGGGTTTGGGGATCTACATTTTGCATCCCTTTGTGGCTCTCGCCCGAGATCATGTTGCTGGTGTCGGAGACTGAACCCAGCCATGGCCCTGGGCCGTTCATCCCCCTAGCGCTCAGTGCTCAAAGCAGGTACCACTCACCGTTGCAGATGGCATCCAGCTTGTCCTGGCGCCTCTGGTCCAGCTGCCGGGCAGCGAGCCCTACACATACAAACAGCTCGTCACATCCCCGCATCCCCAGCGAGGGTGTCAAATGTCACCCTCCAAGCAACCCCTCGCTGGCCAGGACGCGCTCCCGAGTCCCCAGGGGAAAGGGCGAGTCCCCAGGGATGGTTACAGGGCTGGTTGCCAAAGGAGAGCACAGCACCTTGAGGGTCCACTACCAAGAGCCCATGGTGGGGTATGGGGGGGGAATGGGGAGCAGTGAGGTTAGATGGGCCCATCAGCCGATCAGGGCAGTTTGGGGTGAGCTTGCTCCTGTGGACTTCTGACACCCTTGATCCTTCATTAGACAATCAGGAGCCCAAGGGTTACTTCTCGCTGCTGGCAGGGACTGTGGAGAGCCTGGGACCGGATCCAGCCCCCCTGCTAAAGGGACCCCTGCTCTGTGGTTACCTATGATGGCCGCTTCTTTAATTGGAGCCTGTGGGTTCTCCAGAAAGGCCTTGGTCTGGCACAGAAAGTTGTTGGCTCTCCCCTTGTAGCGCGTCACCTAGGACCAGAACAAGGGAGCACAAGGTTATTAAAGGCCTTTCTGTCCCGCAGGCCGGGTTCCAGGTGTGTGGAGCGCACGTCCTGTTTTCACCCCTCCTTCCTGTGCCGGGGTGATCACGCAGAGGGACTACACCCAGGGCCAGGAGTGGTCCCGGGGCTGGGGCTCAGTGTGGGCACAGAGCCGGGCAATGGGGGGTGCCCTATCCACCGATTCCCCCGCTCCTGCCAGCGAGGGCTGTGCAGTGAATGACCTGAGGGCTCCCTCACCAGACAGTCATAGCTTTGCCAGGTTTCCTTGCGCTGGATGAAGCCACCGAGCTGGTGCCACTTCAGGAATTCTGCAGCACTGCTGAGGGTGTCCCAACACACCTGCAAAACAAGTGGGGCCAGGGCGAGCCGGCCACGGTTACGGGAGCTGGAAGCCACTAGCCTTGTTACCCGGA
>NW_027057115.1:0-4000 GCF_011386835.1 Chrysemys picta bellii
CGCTGCATCCGAGGGTGCTAAAGGAGTTGGCGAATGAGATTGCAGAGCCATTAGCCATTATTTTTGAAAACTCATGGCGATCGGGGGAGGTCCCGGATGACTGGAAAAAGGCTAATGTAGTGCCCATCTTTAAAAAAGGGAAGAAGGAGGATCCGGGGAACTACAGGCCAGTCAGCCTCACCTCAGTCCCTGGAAAAATCATGGAGCAGGTCCTCAAGGAATCAATTCTGAAACACTTAGAGGAGAGGAAAGTGATCAGGAACAGTCAGCATGGATTCACCAAGGGGAAGTCGTGCCTGACTAACCTAATTGCCTTCTATGATGAGATAACTGGCTCTGTGGATGAGGGGAAAGCAGTGGATGTGCTATTCCTTGACTTTAGCAAAGCTTTTGATACGGTCTCCCACAGTATTCTTGCCGCCAAGTTAAAGTATGGGCTGGATGAATGGACTGTAAGGTTGATAGAAAGCTGGCTAGATCGTCGGGCTCAACGGGTAGTGATCAACGGCTCCATGTCTAGTTGGCAGCCGGTTTCCAGCGGAGTGCCCCAAAGGTCGGTCCTGGGGCCGGTTTTTCTTTAATATCTTCATTAATGATCTGGAGGATGGTGTGGACTGCACTCTCAGCAAGTTTGCAGATGACACTAAACTAGGAGGCATGGTAGATACACTAGAGGGTAGGGATAGGATACAGAGGGACCTAGACAAATTAGAGGATTGGGCCAAAAAAAACCTGATGAGGTTCAACAAGGACAAGTACAGAGTCCTGCACTTAGGATGGAAGAATCCCATGCACTGCTACAGACTAGGGACCAAATGGCTAGGCAGCAGTTCTGCAGAAAAGGACCTAGGGGTCACAGTGGACGAGAAGCTGGATATGAGTCAACAGTGTGCTCTTGTTGCCAAGAAGGCATTTGGGGCTGTATAAGTAGGGGCATTGCAAGCAGATCGAGGAACGTGATCGTTCCCCTTTATTCGACATTGGTGAGGCCTCATCTAGAATACTGTGTCCAGTTTTGGGCCCCACACTACAAGAAGGATGTGGAAAAATTGGAAAGAGTCCAACGGAGGGCAACAAAAATGATTAGGGGTCTGGAGCACATGACTTATGAGGAGAGGCTGAGGGAACTGGGATTGTTTAGTCTCCAGAAGAGAAGAATGATGGGGGATTTGATAGCAGTCTTCAACTACCTGAAGGGGGGTTCCAAAGAGGATGGAGCTCGGCTGTTCTCAGTGGTGGCAGATGACAGAACAAGGAGCAATGGTCTCAAGTTGCAGTGGGGGAGGTCCAGGTTGTATATTAGGAAACACTATTTCACTAGGAGGGTGGTGAAGCACTGGAATGCGTTACCTAGGGAGGTGGTGGAGTCTCCTTCCTTGGAGATTTTTAAGGCCCGGCTTGACAAAGCCCTGGCTGGGATGATTTAGTTGGGAATTGCTTTGAGCAGGGGGTTGGACTAGATGACCTCTTGAGGTCCCTTCCAACCCTGATATTCTATGATTCTATGATTCTCTAGCTCTGGTCGGGAGGCCCAGCTGTGAACCTGCTCTGGGAGTGAGAAGCCTGAGCTATATCACTCCCCGCCCGCCCCCCCCCCCCCCCCCCCCCGATTTGCCAACAAATGTGGAGATGCTGCTCTGCCCTGCGCTGCCCAGGGGTCCGGGCACGCAACAAGGAGGTAGGTGACCGGACATCACCTCGGCCTCATTTGGAGCAGTGGCTTGACCCCAGGCACCCCACGTGGAGGTGACTGCTCCAAACTCTGGGCTAGTGAGTGCAAGGGAGAGGCAGCACCCCACCTCGGCTGTGTTTGGGGCGGGGCAATCATCTGTGAAGGCCAGCCAGCTCAGGCCCAGTTTAGGGATCTGCCAGGCCGCAGCTCTGAGGTCAGGGCTAAGTGCCTGGGCACATGCCAACCAGCAGACATGACAGGGTGAGCGGGCAGCTGATCAGGGGTTTGGGGATCTACATTTTGCATCCCTTTGTGGCTCTCGCCCGAGATCATGTTGCTGGTGTCGGAGACTGAACCCAGCCATGGCCCTGGGCCGTTCATCCCCCTAGCACTCAGTGCTCAAAGCAGGTACCACTCACCATTGCAGATGGCATCCAGCTTGTCCTGGCGCCTCTGGTCCAGCTGCCGGGCAGCGAGCCCTACACATACAAACAGCTCGTCACATCCCCGCATCCCCAGCGAGGGTGTCAAATGTCACCCTCCAAGCAACCCCTCGCTGGCCAGGACGCGCTCCCGAGTCCCCAGGGGAAAGGGCGAGTCCCCAGGGATGGTTACAGGGCTGGTTGCCAAAGGAGAGCACAGCACCTTGAGGGTCCACTACCAAGAGCCCATGGTGGGGTATGGGGGGGGAATGGGGAGCAGTGGGGTTAGAGGGGGCCCATCAGCCGATCAGGGCAGTTTGGGGTGAGCTTGCTCCTGCGGACTTCTGACAGCCTTGATCCTTCATTAGACAATCAGGAGCCCAAGGGTTACTTCTCGCTGCTGGCAGGGACTGTGGAGAGCCTGGGACCGGATCCAGCCCCCCTGCTAAAGGGACCCCTGCTCTGTGGTTACCTATGATGGCCGCTTCTTTAATTGGAGCCTGTGGGTTCTCCAGAAAGGCCTTGGTCTGGCACAGAAAGTTGTTAGCTCTCCCCTTGTAGCGCGTCACCTAGGACCAGAACAAGGGAGCACAAGGTTATTAAAGGCCTTTCTGTCCCGCAGGCCGGGTTCCAGGTGTGTGGAGCGCACGTCCTGTTTTCACCCCTCCTTCCTGTGCCGGGGTGATCACGCAGAGGGACTACACCCAGGGCCAGGAGTGGTCCTGGGGCTGGGGCTCAGTGTGGGCACAGAGCCGGGCAATGGGGGGTGCCCTATCCACCGATTCCCCCGCTCCTGCCAGCGAGGGCTGTGCAGTGAGTGACCTGAGGGCTCCCTCACCAGACAGTCATAGCTTTGCCAGGTTTCCTTGCGCTGGATGAAGCCACCGAGCTGGTGCCACTTCAGGAATTCTGCAGCACTGCTGAGGGTGTCCCAACACACCTGCGAAACAAGTGGGGCCAGGGCGAGCCGGCCACGGTTACGGGAGCTGGAAGCCACTAGACTCGTTACCCGGAGTCGGAGAGGACGTGCGTGCTGAAGGCTTCCCGGCCCCAGGTTGCTTGCGGAAGGGCGGCGGTGTGGCTAAGGCAATGGCTGGAGACCTGACTCAATTCCCAGCTCTCCCTGCGGGAACTCAGGCAAGTTGCTTAGGCCCAGGGCTGCAAAGGGATTTAGGTGCCTAATGCCTATGGGTGATCAATACTTTTGAGGCGCTAGGCCTCATGCTGTGCCTCAGTTCCCCACCTCATGGTGGGTAGAAGGGTGAATTCATTAGTGCTGGTGACATTTGGCTCCCAAGTGATGGTGGCCATGAGCGCTAGCATGTGCACAGACACCTGGGGTGGGGGGAGAGGGGACGGCTTGGGCATCTCATGTCTAGTACGGGCTGTCCGGGCCGCTTGGCCAAGGGCACACTGAGTCTTGCGCACCATCTGGAGACTGGGTAGCCCTGCTCCTGGTAGGGGCCATGGCCAGGGTTGTGCTCTTCCCACTAACACAGCCAGGGAATGTGCGGAGGCCAGTGGCTGTAGGAGTGGTGAGGCGACCCCTCCCCCCACCCAATCTCTCAGCCTGGCTGCAGGGGGGGAGTGTTGGGCTCAGAGGATGCAGGGAAGACTCCGCAGTTGGGTGGGGCGCCATGGTCATGGCGCTACTGCACTCAACGTTCAAGTGATTTTGAGCGCCTGACTGTCACAGCACTGAGCACCTGCCCTCTGTCAGCGAGACCCTTTCAAGGGGGGGTGTCACATGTTGCCCCCTCAAAACAAATTACTGGTCACTCTGTAACGGTATCCGCGGCAGGCTCCAGCTCGTGGCCTCACCTGGGACACGTTGGGACGCTGATCATGCACGAGGAGGAGCAGCGGGACCAGGCTCTGGAGCACAGGCTCCTTCATCCGCCTCCTG
>NW_027057116.1:0-4000 GCF_011386835.1 Chrysemys picta bellii
CTCCTGCCACCAACAGCCAGCCAGAGCCACTGGGTGTAACCTGGGCAGGCACTGGGCTCCCATCGTCCACACTCCCCCCAAATGCCCTTGTGACGAACTGGGACTGTTCTTACTGTGGTGTGTGAATGCTGACAGGGGAGTGTGGCTAGGATAGTCTGCAATGGGGGATGGGAGACTGCCCGAAGGAGAATACCTGAGCATGTAACATGAGAACCCAGGAAGGGGTTGGAGGCCAGGTGACACCTTGGCCCCGGGATACTGAACAAAGGCTGTGGGAGGGGTCGCTGAAGGCAGAGTTGTGGGAGCAGGCTAGGGACATAGCTGGGAAGCAGCCGGGGCTCTGACCTCCCAGGGGGGCTAGGGTGCCCGGGGACCCCAAGATGGACCTAACTGAGGGGTATCCTGTTGTCTGTGCCTGCAACACCTGTCTTGGACTGTATTCCTGTCATCTAAATAAACCTTCTGCTTTACTGGCTGGCTGAGAGTCATGGTGGATCGCAGGAAGCCGGGGGTGCAGGGCCCTGAGTCCCCCAGTACTCCGTGACAGCCCTGTGCTGCGACATGCGACAAAGGAGCCAGCAGATGGGGCTGCAACATCAGGGAGCATCTTATGCTCTGGCCGGCGCCCTGCAATCCTCGGCTTTAACAACCCACCGTGCACCAAGCATCCCCTTCGACTGGTGGGAAACATCCTCCGACCCTGCAGCGGGACAGAGCGGGGTGGGCGATTCAGTCAGTCTCCATCTGATGCTTCTGCCGCTATGCCCCGATCAGCTTTAGTGGCTGCAGCTGCTGCCAGCAGGAGGGGCCATTCCCCCCTGCCTGGGTTTTCCTGTCTCTCCATCTCGTGGAAACCCAGAGCAGTACAAGGTCTATGGAGTCTTCTCCCCCCAATGACACCCTAGTCTTGCCCCCCAACCCCCACAGGGTCCAAGCCCCACCCCAATGCAGGGCCATGGCCCCAGCCATTTTTGCAGCCCCCTCCGCCCACCCAGAAGGCGCCCGCTCACCGGCACCGAAGGGCTGAAGCACACACAGCTCCTGCTGCTGCCATAGCCTCTTCCGCCAACTCTTCCTTGGGGGAGGTTTTGTCTCTTTGGGGGGCCCTCCTCAGCCATCCTACAAGAAGCCAGGACAAGGCATTGCTTGTGAGTGACGAGAGGCGATTGCCCCGTTCAGCATCAGGGCCAGCCCAGTGATTTCTGTCCCACCAGCACCTACAGATGCCAGCTGAGCTCAGGGCCCTGTTGCACCAGGTGCTGCAGACAATCGCTGGGCTGCAGGGCTCAGACTCTAACTAGCCAAGGCAGCCAGCAGGGAAACAAGGGAAGGGATGTGCTCAAAGTCACCCAGGATTAGAACCCAGGTCTCTGAACTCCCAGGCCAGCAGCCCATCCCCCAGGCCAAACGGCCTCCTCTGGGTCACTCCCACCTCTCCTTCTCCTGGTTCACAAGCTGCACAGCAGACAGGCTGGATCCAACCACTCAGGATTCTTCCTGCCCAATGGAATGACCCTGATCCCTTCCCCCAGGAATATTGGGGCCGTGGCAGTTCGCAGGGGGGCGAGGCCAGCGGGGTGGCTCAGCTTTCCCAGCGGCACGTGCCAGCTCTCGCTCTGCCAGAGCCAAGCCTGGCAGCGAGGGAATGAGGCTGTGCCAGCCAGCAGGGGGCATGTCACAATAGGCAGGCGAGTCACAAGCCAGCCAATGTGTGACTGCCCAGCCCTGGGATGCCCCAGCCCAGACTAGTTCTGGCCTCGCCGGGGCTTTGGAGCCTGTCCTTCCTCACCGGGGTCATGGGAGGGACCTTCCGCTCCCCACAGTCACAGACTTTAGGCTGGAAGGGACCGCTGGGCTCATCTAGTCCCAGCTCCTGCAGACCCCAAGGCCAGAGCCCCTCCCCGCGTCCATACAGCTGGAGCCGGGTGGGGTCTCCGGATCCCCGAATGGGAGAATCAGTTCCATCCCGGTTCCTCCTCCTTGTGACAGCGCAGAACGGGGGTTCCCGAACACTCCCCTCCCCCAGCTCCCAGCCCACGCGGGCGACTCTTTGCGCCTGCCCAAGCTGCTCTGCTGAGTGCCTTGGCCGTAGGATGTAAAATGGCCCCTTCTCTGCTTCCCGTCCCACCGCGGCAACAACACAGAAACTGCTTTCATAGCACCACCCTACCCGCCCCCCCCTCCCCCGCCCGCCCAACTGAGTCTCAGGCCTTGCTAGCCACTCAATGCCATCGCAGCCCCAGGACACAATTCTGCTGGAGTATCGGCCCAGGGGGAGGCAGTGACTCCTAGAAGCAGGGAGAGCAGCAGCACCAGAGATCAGGGAGGTCTGGCAATGCCAGTGGCTGGCTGGGGTCTGACAGCCCAGGCACCCAGAGCAGATTGTCAAAGGCCAAACCCCTCTCACCAACAGTTCTGTAGCTCCCCCTTGCTTTTGGTCTGTCTTAGGCACCATCCTGGCCCTCATCCCCGTGGCATCAGAGCACTGCCCAACCCCGATTGCACTTATTCTAAGCGCCCCCTGCAGGGCACGGCCTGGCTGCTACCTCCACTGAACAGACAGGGAACCGCAGCACAGAAGGAATAAGGGATTTGCCCGAGGCCACGCAGAGCATCTGTGGCAGAGCTGGGAAATGACCATGGGTCTCCTGGGTCCCAGGCTGGCACCTTCTCTTCCAACCTCCTGCCCCCTTTGTCCCTGGTTCAGTGTGAGCTGTGAGAGCTCTCTGGGGCACAGGAGCTGGCTGGTGCCCAGATGGAACTACATTGCCTATTGCACATATCTCGCTTTTCCCAAACATTGAGTCTGCTGCTACAACTATCCCAGGGCCAGACAGGATCCTTGCAGCTGGTCAGTGCTCAGTTTTGAACTGTGCTAGGTAGGGAAGACAAAATAGATCTTCCATCGCTAGCGCAGCTCTGTGTTACTGGGGACTCACTGCTGGCTCAACCCAACCAGCCCTCCTCACACGGAGCCTGTAAATCCTCCAGCCCTGCTGTTCTCCTTTGTATTTCGCCAGTGCCCAGAGGGCTCAGTCCCGGATCAGGGCCCCGCGGTGCTAGACATTGTACACACACAACCCGATTCCCCCCACGCTGGGTCTCCTGAATGGCTCCTGCCCGAAGGCAGGACGGCTCTATTCCTCACCCAATGTCTCCTGCTGGCAGAGATGCTCTGAGAGACGTCTACGCTCTGGGTCTCTGGGCTTCCTGGGCTGGGAGGCAAGCGTGGCTGTCTCCGGGCGGTTCTGCTGACTCTCCAGCAGCTGCACTTCAGGTGTCCTAATGCAGCCCTAGTCCTCTCCAGCGCTCAGGGGCACTGTCCTGGCATCGGACTGTCCTGGTAAATAGAACAATGGCTCCTGGCAACCTGAGAATGCCTGTTCCCCCGGCAACCTCAGTGCCATTCCCTATGGAAGTGATGGTGTCAGCAAAGGTGATGGAGGTGGTCAGGCCTAGTGGTTGGAGCTGGACTCAGGGGGCGGGGCAGGGCATGGGTGGAGCAAGGCTGGAACGAGACCAGGGCTGGAGTAGGACTAGGAACAGGGCTGGAGTAGCTCAGCCTGTTGCCTGTGTCAGGCAGGAGCGAGTTCCTGGCCCTGGAGTGATGTGGAGCAGACTGAGCTGCTGCTGTGAGACTGATCTACCTGCTCTGGGAGACACAAGGCCAGTTCCTGGCTTGTGGATTAGCTGGAGCCCAGCACAGGAGGGAATCAGCACCTTACAGATGGCTCCCGGGACGCTTGGCTCCCGGCCCCGCTGGGTATTGACATGTCAGGTGCAGGGGTCGAGGTGCAGCGCCAGGGAGGAGATTGGGGAGGCAGGAGCACTCAGGTGGGGCTGAGCTGGCAGGTGCTGAGGAGCTGCGGCCGGCTGGCCAGCAGAGAGGAGGAGCAGCAGCTCGGCTCTGGAGGGCCCAGCTGCAGCTCCACACAGGGCGCTGTCAGAGCCTGGCAGGCGGCTGGCTGAAGTGGCACTTTGTGATCTGGCACGGGCGGGA
>NW_027057117.1:0-4000 GCF_011386835.1 Chrysemys picta bellii
CCCCATACACCCCCTCTCTCTGTCTATCTATCCCCATACTACAAGCTGGCCAGCATGTTGCGGTTGGACTTTTGCCGCTGACCCAGTGGCGGACAACTCCACCGCAGTTAGGGCCCTGGGCTGGAACGCAGTGGAGCGGGAGGGCCTGGGTTCCTCTACCCTCACCAACCCAACGTCAGGAGTGGTAGCCTCCCCACGTGGTTGTCAGGAGGATTGCATTGGTCTTGCACCCGCCTGAATCCAGACGACAGACAGTTGTGCTGACTCTCCCACCAGAGAGCTAACCTCCCCTAGACTGCGACAGCTCTGCCGGACTGTAGGCCAGAGCCCCCCTACTTGCTTGCTGCCCCGCCCCGATCAAGGGCCAGGCAAATGGACCTTCTGGTGCTCTACCTGCCTGACCGTAGGCCAGAGCCCCTACTCAATTGCTGCCCTGCCCTGATTGAGGGCCCTGGGCAAACAGACTCTCTACCATTACTTGGCCTGACTGCAGGCTAGAACCATTAACACTGAGCTAATTTTCCCCTGAACCAAGGTACCCAGAACCATCATAGCAAAGGGCGTGGTCTCCCCTTACAGTCTCTCTTTCTACTCATTCATACTTTTTCTCTAAATATGTCAAAACATAGGCACACAACTTTCCCCCGGCCAAAGACAGAAAAATAATACAAAATAAATTTTAAAATGGCCAACGGCGCCAAAAACATACACGACCGGAAACGGGGACGGAGGGCGGGACGTAAATGCTACACAGCAAGTAAGGCCTGGATTTCTGCATCATTTTCATCAAACCAGTCTTGCTGCCTGCATGTGGAGGGCTCCAATATCTTCGATGCAGCTGTATGGACAGTGTTGCGGAATCGCTCCCAGTCTCTCTCAGCATCATCCTCAATACGAAGATCAGCAAGCTCATTCTCTAGGTCTGTCTGCCGTGATGTTGTCCAGTAATGTGTGCACATTCCATGTGCCAATAGTGATCGGTGTCACTCTAAGTTTTGTTTTTGTTCGACCGCTTTTGTGGGATCCCCGCCAGCCGCGGTATGCTGGCCAGGGTAAGGTGAAGCAGGCAATGTTTAGGGCCCCTTTTCTAGCCCCCTCCTCATTCTACGGAGGTGAGCAGTGCAATCCTGAATAGGGCTGCTCAGGCGCTCAAGAAGATGCCGAGCTCCACTGCTGCTTCGGTCAGTGAGGAACGACCATTATGCCTGAGCCGCCTATGTGCAAGTCCGCGGCTACAGCTCCCAGTGTATCCACACCTGCTGCTTCGTCGCTCGCCCATCGCCACAGGACTTGATATGATGTAATATGAGATGATATTATGTCGAGACTTGCGCGTGAATTGGATTAAAGTGAGGGAGAGTTGCACGACATCAGCCTCATTCTCTCTTCCCAGTTCCTATCTGTATCCAGTGGCAGGACAGAAGTCGAGACGGCTGGAGATAGGGCAGGGCGCAGTGGATGACCAGGATGCCTACGTGTCTTGTCGTGCTCTTAAGCGTTCCACAACGCTTGCTGTCATTGCCTTCCTGACCATTGAACCAGGTTGCCTCAGTCAGCCGGATCCAGCCTTCGCATGCAATGGGTAGACAGGCCCTAACTCACCAAGAGTCTCATACTCATCGGCTACCCTCACGTGGTTTAGCCCGCCAGTCGAGACGGTCTCTGGGGTGTGGCCGCTGTCGCATGCTGACAGCTACTTGGAGCCACAGGTGAGAGCTGGGTGTTGTCAAGTGGGGACCAAAGTGGATGAGCTACTCCTAGGAGTACGACTGCTCCCCCATCAGAGGTACTACCCCTCCCTGACAACCCCATGTGAGTAGGTAACCGCTCGATAGCTTTCATCACCATATAGTTTTTGACAGGTTTCCACACCCCGTCCCCATTGCCGGCGCCGTCCCCATTTTTCTGTGTTTGGCCGGGGGAAGGTTGCATGCTTGTGTTTTGACATATTTAGAGAAAAAGTATGAAAGACTAGAAAGAGAGGCTGTAAGGGGTTTGCAGCTCCCTCCCCGTCCGTCTGGGCGGGAGACAACGCCCCTCGCTATGATACTTCTGGGATACCTTGGTTCAGGGGAAAATTAGCTCAGTGTTAATAGTTCAGGCCTGCAGTCAGACCGAGCAAAGATAGAGAGTCTGTGTCGCAGGGCAACGATTCACTGGTGAGGGATGATCTCTTCCGGCCTCTAAGTGCCCTCTACAGGCCAGGGTCTCGCCTGCCGCTGGTCCCGGTGTACTTCCCAAACCCCGGTGCCCCTCTACCTCAGGGTCCTGCCCCCGGCAGTAACCCACTATCTGGGTGTCCAGGGGAACCCCCAACCCTCTAACCACACCTTGCCTCAGTGGCTACTGCCAGTCCCTGTCTAGCCCCCGCTCACTGGGGCGGACTGCAGTATATAAACCTCGCATCATCGGCAAGGGGGGTTGGACCAGCTGCCTCTGCCTATCTCTGGGCTGCCCCTCTGCAGCCCGAGTACCTTTTGTAGGTGTAAGAGTATCCGGATTCACCCTTGCGGCGCCTCCTGCTGGTCGTCCAGGGAATTAGCTCTCCAGCCTCTGGAGCGCCCTCTGCAGGCCAGTGATCCGCCTGTCCTCTGCACTCAGGCTCCCGTGTCCCTCCCAGGACCCCGGTGCCCCTTGCTCTGGGTGCTGCCCCCTGGCAGTACCCACACACGCTAGGTCTCCCCTCCCAGGGGAACCCCCACCCACTAACCCCACCTCACCTCAGGATAAGGCCACTGCCAGTCACCAGCTAGCCCCCACTCTCTGGGGCAGACTGCAGTATAGGCCATTCATCATCGGCAAGGTTGGGTTCGGACCTGCTGCCTTGGCCTCGCCAAGGGCTGCCCTCTGCAACCCCCAGTACTCCTTGGCCTATTACCAGGCCACAGCCTGGGGCAATCCAGGCTGGAGCTCCCCAGCTCCTCAGCCTTTCCCCAGCCCTGCTCCACTCAGTACCCTGTCTAGCTCCCTGCAGCCAGGCCCTTCTCTCTCTTCACTCAGTGAGAGACTCTTGAGCTCCTGGCTCCCAGCCTCTTATACAGGCCAGCTGGGGCCTGATTGGGGCATGGCCCAGCTGTGGCTACTTCCCCAATCAGCCCAGTAGCTTTTCCCTTTGCCCCAGCCCTCTGCCAGGGCTGTTTTAAACCCCTCAGGCGGGAGCGGGGTAGCCACCCTGCTACAGTAGGCCTTTATCTAGGCCTGCAGCCTGGGGTTCTGCCCAGAGCCCTCAATCAGGGCGGGGCGGCAATCGAGAAGGGGCTGTGGCCTACAGGCAGGCAGGCAGAGCAACAGAAGGTCCATTTGCCTGGCCACTGATCAGGGTGGGGCAGCAAGCAAGTAGGGGGGCTCTGGCCTACAGTCCAGCAGAGCTGTGGCAGTCTGAGGGAGGTTAGCTCTCTGGTGGGAGAGTCGGCACAACCGTCTGGCGTCCGGATTCAGGTGGGAGCCAGACCAATGCAGGCCTCCTGACAACCAGGTGGGGAGGCTACCACTCCTGATGTTGGGTTGCCGGGGGTAGGGGAACCCAGGCCCTCCCGCTCACCTACGTCCCATCCCAGGGCCCTAATAGAAGCGGAGTGGCCTGCCACTGGGTCAGCGGGGAAAATCCGACTGCAACACACTGGCCGGCTTGTAGTCAATGACACAGCTGAATCTGATTTGGCTTCCCTGGGCTCCTTCCTACAAGACCATTCTGTGTGTACATGGGTTCCAGGGTTGTTGTTTGCTTTGGACCACGAAAATGTTCAAGGAGCTGAGATTACAGAAAAGTCCCATAAAATGTAAAAGGGCTTAAAGCCAATGGGGTTCTCTCTCTCCCTCTTTCTCTCTTCACATACACCACATCTATCTATCTATCCCTATACACAACCCCTCTCTCTATCTACCCCCATACACCCCCACATCTATCTATCCCCATACACCACATCTATCTATCTATCTCCATACACCACATCTATCTATTTATCTATCTATCCCCAAACACCCCCTCTATCTATCTACA
>NW_027057118.1:0-4000 GCF_011386835.1 Chrysemys picta bellii
AAGATAATGGAACGGCTGGTACAAGATTAAATTAATAAAGAATTAAAGAAGATAATTTAATTAATGCAAATCAACATGGGTGTATGGGAAATATTTCCCGCCAAGATCATTGGGATCTGTTTTTCGATGAGATTACAAGGTTGGTAGAGAAAGGAAATAGCATTGGTATAATGTATGTATTGGCGCCGCACTCCAGTTTGATCGGAATCCTAGAAGGATACAAAAGTAACGTGGCACACATGAATTGGTTATAAACTGGCTGACAGGTCTCAAAATGTAATTGTAAACTGGGAATCAGCATTGCACTGGTGTGTTTCCAGTGTGGTCCCCGCAGGGATCGGGTCTTGGCCCTACGCGATTTAACATTTTTATCAATGACCTGGAAGAAAACATAAAATCGTCACTGATTTTGTAACTCAAGACGGGACTTTTTAAAATGCTGTAGTTTAAACAGGAATTATTTGGGGGGCAGGTCCCTGGCCTGTGTTATACAGGAGGTCACAGTGGTTCCGTCTGGCCTTAGAAGCCATGCATCATCTGGAGAAGGGCAGATGTGCATGTGGACAGGGCACTAGCTGACAGGTCAGAGGAGGTCTCTTGGTACCTGTTCATTGCTCTTCAGAAAGGCGTCTATGCAGTCCAGGGCCTCTTTCTCCTTCCAGTCTGGCCCCTTAAAGCAGGAGGTGCTACATGGGCATGGTGAATCTGATCAAAGACAGAGCAGTGGTAATACCTGGGTCTGCCAAGCTGCAGTCTGGGTGACAGAGATCTTAGAGAAAACCCTTGCCCCCACTCCCACCCCAGCAGGGGAGCAGGCCTGATGCACGGCAGGGTCTGGCACAGCGATCCCTGGCTTCCCCACCTCTTTGCTGCCCAGCCCAGCAAAGACCCAGTCGGAGCCCTGGTTCCCAGCGGCCACCCCACTTCCCCGCCCAGCATGCAGGCTCAGTCTGGGGATTTGGGGAGCGCCACACCTGGAAGGAGGGACGATGTCAGGCCATGAGGGGTGTCCCCACTCTCCGGGCCATTGCTGGAGGGGGCAGAGGGACTGGGAGTGAATCGGTCTGGTCCTTGCGTCAGGAGAGGGAACAGCTGCCCAGTCTGCATGGGATATGGGGACCCAGGGCCTGCTCGTTCTGCTTGTTCTGACTGCCTCTCCTGCCACCAACAGCCAGCCAGAGCCACTGGGTGTAACCTGGGCAGGCACTGGGCTCCCATCGTCCACACTCCCCCCAAATGCCCTTGTGACGAACTGGGACTGTTCTTACTGTGGTGTGTGAATGCTGACAGGGGAGTGTGGCTAGGATAGTCTGCAATGGGGGATGGGAGACTGCCCGAAGGAGAATACCTGAGCATGTAACATGAGAACCCAGGAAGGGGTTGGAGGCCAGGTGACACCTTGGCCCCGGGATACTGAACAAAGGCTGTGGGAGGGGTCGCTGAAGGCAGAGTTGTGGGAGCAGGCTAGGGACATAGCTGGGAAGCAGCCGGGGCTCTGACCTCCCAGGGGGGCTAGGGTGCCCGGGGACCCGAAGATGGACCTAACTGAGGGGTATCCTGTTGTCTGTGCCTGCAAGACCTGTCTTGGACTGTATTCCTGTCATCTAAATAAACCTTCTGCTTTACTGGCTGGCTGAGAGTCATGGTGGATCGCAGGAAGCCGGGGGTGCAGGGCCCTGAGTCCCCCAGTACTCCGTGAAAGCCCTGTGCTGCGACATGCGACAAAGGAGCCAGCAGATGGGGCTGCAACATCAGGGAGCATCTTATGCTCTGGCCGGCGCCCTGCAATCCTCGGCTTTAACAACCCACCGTGCACCAAGCATCCCCTTCGACTGGTGGGAAACATCCTCCCACCCTGCAGCGGGACAGAGCGGGGGGGCGATTCAGTCAGTCTCCACCTGATGCTTCTGCCGCTATGCCCCGATCAGCTTTAGTGGCTGCAGCTGCTGCCAGCAGGAGGGGCCATTCCCCCCTGCCTGGGTTTTCCTGTCTCTCCATCTCGTGGCAACCCAGAGCAGTACCAGGTCTATGGAGTCTTCTCCCCCCAATGACACCCTAGTCTTGCCCCCCAACCCCCACAGGGGCCAAGCCCCACCCCAATGCAGGGCCATGGCCCCAGCCATTTTTGCAGCCCCCTCCGCCCACCCAGAAGGCGCCCGCTCACCGGCACCGAAGGGCTGAAGCACACACAGCTCCTGCTGCTGCCATAGCCTCTTCCGCCAACTCTTCCTTGGGGGAGGTTTTGTCTCTTTGGGGGCCCTCCTCAGCCATCCTACAAGAAGCCAGGACAAGGCATTGCTTGTGAGTGACGAGAGGCGATTGCCCCGTTCAGCATCAGGGCCAGCCCAGTGATTTCTGTCCCACCAGCACCTACAGATGCCAGCTGAGCTCAGGGCCCTGTTGCACCAGGTGCTGCAGACAATCGCTGGGCTGCAGGGCTCAGACTCTAACTAGCCAAGGCAGCCAGCAGGGAAACAAGGGAAGGGATGTGCTCAAAGTCACCCAGGATTAGAACCCAGGTCTCTGAACTCCCAGGCCAGCAGCCCATCCCACAGGCCAAACGGCCTCCTCTGGGTCACTCCCACCTCTCCTTCTCCTGGTTCACAAGCTGCACAGCAGACAGGCTGGATCCAACCACTCAGGATTCTTCCTGCCCAATGAAATGACCCTGATCCCTTCCCCCAGGAATATTGGGGCCGTGGCAGTTCGCAGGGGGGCGAGGCCAGCGGGGTGGCTCAGCTTTCCCAGCGGCACGTGCCAGCTCTCGCTCTGCCAGAGCCAAGCCTGGCAGTGAGGGGATGAGGCTGTGCCAGCCAGCAGGGGGCATGTCACAATGGGCAGGCGAGTCACAAGCCAGCCAATGTGTGACTGCCCAGCCCTGGGATGCCCCAGCCCAGACTAGTTCTGGCCTTGCCGGGGCTTTAGAGCCTGTCCTTCCTCACCGGGGTCATGGGAGGGACCTTCCGCTCCCCACAGTCACAGACTTTAGGCCGGAAGGGACCGCTGGGGCTCATCTAGTCCCAGCTCCTGCAGACCCCAAGGCCAGAGCCCCTCCCCGCGTCCATACAGCTGGAGCCGGGGGGGGGTCTCCGGATCCCCGAGTGGGAGAATCAGTTCCATCCCGGTTCCTCCTCCTTGTGACAGCGCAGAACGGGGGTTCCCGAACACTCCCCTCCCCCAGCTCCCAGCCCACGCGGGCGACTCTTTGCGCCTGCCCAAGCTGCTGAGTGCCTTGGCCGCAGGATGTAAAATGGCCCCTTCTCTGCTTCCCCTCCCACCGCGGCAACAACACAGAAACTGCTTTCATAGCACCACCCTACCCCCGCCCAACTGAGTCTCAGGCCTTGCTAGCCACTCAATACCATCGCAGCCCCAGGAGACAATTCTGCTGGAGTCTCGGCCCAGGGGGAGGCAGTGACTCCTAGAAGCAGGGAGAGCAGCAGCACCAGAGATCAGGGAGGTCTGGCAATGCCAGTGGCTGGCTGGGGTCTGACAGCCCAGGCACCCAGAGCAGATTGTCAAAGGCCAAACCCCTCTCACCACCAGTTCTGTAGCTCCCCCTTGCTTTTGGGTCTGTCTTAGGCACCATCCTGGCCCTCATCCCCGTGGCATCAGAGCACTGTCCAACCTCGATTGCATTTATTCTAACCGCCCCCTGCAGGGCATGGCCTGGCTGCAACCTCCACTCAACAGACAGGGAACCGCAGCACAGAGGGAATAAGGGATTTGCCCGAGGCCACGCAGAGCATCTGTGGCAGAGCTGGGAAATGACCATGGGTCTCCTGGGTCCCAGGCTGGCACCTTCTCTTCCAACCTCCTGCCCCCTTTGTCCCTGCTTCAGGGTGAGCTGTGAGAGCTCTCTGGGGCACAGGAGCTGGCTGGGGCCCAGATGGAACTACATTGCCTATTGCACATATCTCGCTTTTCCCAAACATTGAGTCTGCTGCTACAACCATCCCAGGGCCAGCCAGGATCCTTGCAGCTGGTCAGTGCTAAGTTG
>NW_027057119.1:0-4000 GCF_011386835.1 Chrysemys picta bellii
GACAATTTAACACATTGTGACAAAGAATTTTCATTGCCACTTGTTATGATTTCAAGAAACAAACTGGTTTAGTTTGAATAGGATTTTCGGTCAGAAACGGTTTCAATGAAATTTCCCCACCATCTCGATTCCTGGGCTCTATCTCTGCCTTTCGGGGGGGGGGGGGTTGCTCTCTGTTAGAACAAGAGTCTGATTTGGATAGGGATAGAGACCTCTTCAATGTTTTTAATGAAGTAATATGATATGCATCCGAAGAAGTGGGCTGTAGTCCACGAAAGCTTATGCTCTAATAAATTTGTTAGTCTCTAAGGTGCCACAAGTACTCCTGTTCTTTTTGCGGATACAGACTAACACGGCTGCTACTCTGAAACCTTTAATGAAGTAAATACTAATGGGAATTGTGTGATCATGGGAGACTTTAACTTCCCAGATATAGACTGGAGGACAAGTGCTAGTAATATAATAGGGCTCAGATTTTCCTAGATGTGATAGCTGATGGATTCCTTCACCAAGTAGTTGCTGAACCAACAAGAGGGGATGCCATTTTAGATTTGGTTTTGGTGAGTAGTGAGGATCTCTTGGAAGAAATGGTTGTAGGGGACAGCCTTGGTTTGAGCGATCGTGAGCTAATTCAGTTTAAACTAAATGGAAGGGTAAACAAAAATAGATCTGTGACTAGGGTTTTTTTTTTCAAAAGTTTTTGATTTCAAAAGGGCTAACTTTAAAAAATTAAGGAAATTAGTTAGGGAAGTGGATTGGACTGAAGAACTTGTGGAACAGATGGATCAGACTGAACAGGTTCCAAACCTCTCGGAGGCTCTTACCTTCTAAACAGGGACGTCTGTTTTCTAGTAAAATCAGGAAAAAGAAAGGAGAAAACTCAAAAGAGGTTCCTCCTGGCGCTCATGTACGTGACCCCTAATACTCTCTCAGTCCTCAAAGAGAGACCTCGAGAAGGAGACTTGCTGAAGGAAAGCTACAGGGGACTCAGAGGTTTCCCTGTCCCTGGGCCCCTGTCCTGCCTGGCTGATATCAGCATCTCTCTGTGAGGTCACCACCTCCCAAGCACCTTTGACCAATAGGCTGAGGTCCTGCAAAAGGCATTTGTGATGTCACTGCCACACCCACCCCTCCCCTGCAGTGCTAATGTTCTGCCGCAGGCCAGACCCTTTGGAGGTTTGAGCTACTCTCTGTGGATCACCCCGCTCAATGAGTGTTCATTCTAGGAAGCAAGCCGGCTAGACAGTAAAACATCACAAGCTGCTCCCAATGCTACACTCGGTTTCTCAGAAATGAGTAGACTTTATGGGCAGAAGAGACAGTTAGAGCATCTAATCTGACCCCCTGCATACCACAGGCCTTTCTGCACCATATGGGGCAGGCAGAGCTCTGCCTGGGCGCAGGGGGAATGGGATGGGGGTAGATCAAGGAAAGGGGGGAGGGGAATGGGTGAGAGGGAAAGAGCTCCTGTCCCAGATGAAGGAATTTGGGGGCAGAGGAAAGGACCCTGCTCCACAGAGCGGGGAGAGGGTTTCTGTGAGTGCCAGGGGGCTCCATTTCCCCTTCCACTAGCGCCCCATTTACAGAGAGCCAGAGCAGTACCTGCAGCAGAGAGCGGGAGTTGCTGGTGGCCTCAGAGGCACAGGCCCTGCCGCACCTCGGGCACCTGGCGCACGTGCCGCATGATACGGAGCTGGCGTATCACATTGGCCGTGACGTCCTCCTGCTGCAAGGGAACAAGAACCTGTCTGAGACTCAGACGCCTCCGAGGAATCAGGGGGGATTAACGGCCCCTGGAACCAGCAGCATTTCCACCCAGCCCCTGCCCACCTCTGAGGGATGGATTCCCCCTCCTGACCCCCAGGATGGAGTCTTGTTGTCCTTCCTAGTGACCTCCAGTGGCAACCCCCCTCCTTGTACAGGGAGCTCCTGCCACTTCCCCCTCAGTGCCCCTGACAGCTGTTCCACCTCCAATCCACAGCTCAAGTTCTCAGACCCCTCTCCTCCAGCCCCACCCAGGTTGGGTAGGGAGGGGACTGTAGTGGGGGGGCAAGAGGGATTCTGGCAGCAGTGAAGTGGGATGTGGGGAGGTTGAGACCTTTCCCCAAGTCACCCCAGCCACTAACGCTGAAGCCGCAGGATGGCAGCCCTGGTGAATGGGACGGATTGGCAGCCCCTGCTGACTAGGGTTACCATACGTCTGGTTTTTCCCGGACATGTCCTGCTTTTCGGCAATCAAACCCCCGTCCGGGGGGAATTGCCGAAAAGCCAAACATGTCCGGGAAAATGCCGGCCGGGTACTTCCCCTCCCGTGGCTGCTCTCCTCCGCTCCTCCCCTCTCAGACTTTAAGAGCCGAGCTGCCCGAGCCAGCGCTACCGGCTTCGGGCAGCCCCCCCCCTGCCTACGGACCCCGAGCCACGGGCCAGGCACTTCCCTTCCCGGGCTCCAGCTGCTCTGGGGAAGCGCCGGCCGGGGGCACAGGGTCTGGGGGCTGCCCGGCAAACCGTGAAGCCGGTAGCACTGGGGCAGCCCTTTCCCCATGGCTGGGAGTGGGAGGGAGGAGGGGGCTGAGTTAGGGTGGGGGAAGGGGCGGAGTTAGGGCGGGGCTAGGGGTGGGGAAATGGGCGGGGCCAGGGCCCGTGGAGGGTCCTCTTTTTTTATTTATTAGACATGGTAACCCTACCGCTGACTGAATCCTCCTGTTCTCTCCAGAACGGGTCCAGCCTTGCCAGCAGCAGGACAAGCGTCCCCTGCCCATGTGCCTCAGCCCTGCCTGGTCAGACGCCATCACCCGTCAGTCCTTGGCCTCCCAGGCTGCCAGTGATGGGAGCAACTCTGGGTGGTGGCTCGGGTGACACAGACACCAGACCACTAGGAATTGGGTGCGGCCCTGTGGGACAGGAGAGTCTCGCAGAGGGCACTTGGGGGACTCTCCTGCCCTTCCCAAGAGCGATAGCACCCTGTCCTAAGAACATAAGTCTGGGATGAGGCAAAGCTTGTCATTAATTAGCCTGGCTAAAGAGCTGGGTGGAGCTGCTCCGGGGACAAGCTGGCTCGTTCCTTCTAATGGAGGTGAATTCATCTCCCTTCCCAGGAGCACCTGCTCTCCCTTTCATTCCCCACCAGGCTCCTTGTGCCAGGCCAGCGAATGGCCACAGGATGGGAATGAGGCCTGGGCCCCGCCCCAATCTCCTGAGTCTAATGCAGCTGCTCACCTTGTCCCCCATCAGCTGCTGGGTTTCCCCCAGGAGGGAGTAGGTGACAGGGAGAGAGACACACACACATTTGTCCTTCTGGTTGCAGGGCTTGTGTCCTTCCAATCCCATTGGTGGCTGCACAGTGGGCAGAGTCCTCGCTGCGTGCCCGGCCCAACAGAATTGCAGGGCGTAGTGTGGAACACAGAAAGAGATAGAGAGACTCATCCTCCAGCCGGGGTCAGTCTGAGAGAAATTGGCTGGGGTCCCAGTCTCACTCTTCTAGCAGGTGCCATTTCCCAGCTGGGTTCCTTACCCGTCTGGTGCAGCAGCAGCTGGTAGAGCCGGTAAACCCCCTCCCTGGCCTGCCGGCTGATGTCCTTGGCTGGGTCATTGACGGACAGAGCTAGCTGTGCCACGTGGTGACCCATCCTGGGGAATTCCGCTGAGTTCTAATGGACGGGAGAGGGAGAGGGGACTCCATCAGCATTTTCCTGTCAGCTCCCAGTCCCCCCCGGGCCAGGACTCTCCTTCCCCTCTGCAGGAGATGCTAGAGGATAGGAGCTAGAGCCAGACCCTTAATTTCCTCTGCCCCCAAGGAAGCCTGGAGCACAGGGCTGTGGGCAGGGCCCTCCATGAGGACTTGCTTCCCCAGCTGCTCCAGGATGACAGGGAGGCATGAACCTGGAGCACAGTCCCCTTAAAAGCCCAGAGTCACCACTTAACTAAGACAAGAAGAACTTGACTCAAGCCAGGCTCACTCTCTGCTCTGACTCTGCCTCCCCAAGAGGAACATTCCTAACCC
>NW_027057120.1:0-4000 GCF_011386835.1 Chrysemys picta bellii
CTAGTCACAGGCTGCGTCTTGTCACGTGACCCCCACACTTATTCCCTTCACCCTTGGGAGCTGCATCACCTGGGCCAGGTGCAGTTGAGCTCCAACCCCTTTCCTGGCCATCTCACCCAGGGACGGGTTGAAACTGGAAACCTGTGGGTAACAGTAACTGGTTGCTCGCAAAGGTGCTGAAGACACAATGGAAGAGGAAATCCTTTGGCCTGGATTGAAATTATTCCGACTGAAAGTGAATGAGAGAAAATAGGTCCAGAGTTCTCTTCCTGGCAGCAGAAAATGTAGCAATTGATAGAGGTTCAGGTCAGAAAGGACCATTATGTGCATCTAGTCGCCCCTCGTCTATAACTCAGGGCCTAGAATGTGACCAAGTGGTTCCTTCAGCCAACTATAGCATGGGACTGAGCCAGAGCACGTCTTTTGGAATGACATCCACATGCAGGAGAGCCAGCTGGCTACCAGAAAATCTCTCTTCTGCAGTGACGTGGGGTTAAGGGACACAGGGGAAAAGACATGGAGGCTGTGACTAAACATAGAGCAGCAAGGCCAGGAAAACCAGGGTTAGGTCCCAGGCCTGGCTATCAGATCTGCTGTTTTCTATTCCTGGTTTTGGGACCATGAGCGAGTCTCTGCACCGCTGGGTGCCTCGGTTTCCCCAGCTATCAAATGGAGCTAATCAAGGTTTTGTTTGTTCTCCCCATTTTACAGGGTGGGAAACCGAGACACAGTTGGGACCTGTCTACACTACAGGTCTCTCGTGCGTTTGTAATCTGCTGACCCCCACATGTTGTTCAGAGCCTATGGACAACACAGCTCCTAAAGGTACGATTGTTCTGTGCTTATCCCCTATGTACCAGCAGGGTTGGACAGCATTTCTCACTGTGATGTGGGGAGCAGGTCCTGGGTACTAAGGGTCTGAAGAAGATCTCAAGGACTAATTTTTAAAAATAATTGTTATCAATGAATTGAGAGAAAACATACAATCACTGCGGATAAGATTGGGGGGTGACAAAATACAGGCAGAGTGGTAATTCCTGATGGGGAGAGGGCAGTGATACAGTGCGATCTGGCTCATTCGGCCAGCTGGACCCATTCAAAGAAAACAAGTTTGAGCAGAGCCCAATGCAAGGTCCTATGCGTGGCAACAAGGCACGCCGGCCACACCTCCAGAATGGGGACGTGTATCCAGGAAAGCAGTGACTCTGAAAAGGATTTAGGGGCCAGAGTGGAGAAGCCACTCAACATGAGCTCCCAGTGTGATGCTGTGGTGAACAGGGCTAAAGCCATCATTAGACGTAGGAGCAGAGCCGTGAGTAGGATAGGGAGGTGACACAGCAGCAGTGAGACTGCTATTGGAATACTGCCTCCAGTCTTGGTGTCTTCCTTTGAAAAAGATGGTCCTAGAAATTGGAGCTGGGGCAGCAAAGAGCCACCAAATGTTCTGAGGGCTGGAGAAAAATGCCTTCTAGTGAACTATTGAAAGAGCTCAACCTGTTTAGCTTATCAAAAGAAGATTGAAAGGTGACTTCACTGAAGTGTTGAAATGCCTTAATGGAGAGAAAATACTGGGTATTAAAGGACTCTGTAGTCTAGCAGAGAAAGGCAGAACAAGACCCAATGGCTGGAAGGTGAAAAGAGACAAATGCCTATGACAAATAAGGCACAAATATTCAACAGCGAGGATGATTGAACACAGGAAGAAGCTACCAAGGGAAGTGGTGGATTCTCCATCTCTTGATGTCATTAATAAAGACTAGATGCCTTTCCGGAATGTGTTTGCCCCAAAAGTAGCTATTGTGGTAGACAGGAGGCCTGTGATATGCAGGGGGTCAGATTAGATGCTCTAACTGTCTCTTCTGCCCATAAAGTCTACTCATTTCTGAGAAACCGAGTGTAGCATTGGGAGCAGCTTGTGATGTTTTACTGTCTAGCCGGCTTGGTTCCTAGAATGAACACTCATTGAGTGTGGTGATCCACAGGGAGTAGCTCAAACCTCCAAAGTGTCTGCCCTGTGGCAGGACATTAGCACTGCAGGGGAGGGGTGGGTGTGGCAGTGACATCACAAAGGCCTTTTGCAGGACCTCAGCCTATTGGCCAAAGGTGCAGGGGAGGTGGTGACCTCACAGAGAGATGCTGACATCAGCCAGGCAGGACAGGGGCGCAGGGCCAGGGAAACCTCAGAGACCCCTGTGGCTTTGCTTCAGCAAGTCTCCTTCTCGAGGTCTCTCTTTGAGGTCTGAGAGAGTATTTGGGTTCATGTATGTGACCACCAGGAGGAACCTCTTTTGAGTTTTCTCCTTTCTTTTTCCTGATTTCACTAGAAAACTGACGTCCCTGTTTAGAAGGTAAGAGCCTCCGAGAGGTTTGGAACCTGTTCAGTCTGATGCATCTGGCGCCAGCTGAATTTTAGGCATGGAAAACACTAGCTTAAGGTGGCCAAATTTTATTCCCCACCTGGGATTTTGTCCCTTAGAATCTCTGGGGACATTAAGGTTTGTCCTTTTTCTTTTACCTTTTCCTCCATCACTCCCTCCTTTCTTTTCATCTCTTACTTCTTTTGTCCTTTCCCTGTTCCCCTCCCACCACCAGGAGGGGTGTGTGTGTGTCGTGGGGGGTGCTCTACAACTCCCATTGTGGGAGGTCCACCGAAAAATGTGGGGCTGAAATAGTGCTCAGACAGTGATCCCCAGCGGTGACCTGGGCCATCCTTTGGGCTCTCTGGTGAGAACCCTCATCCTCCCGCCCCTCGGTCTCTACCCTGATTGGCTGAGCAGGGGGTTATTGACAGGGAGGAGACTCAGGTCCCTGTTGTTTTCTTTTAAGACCAAGTAAATAGTCATAACCAGTCATATGTTCAACAAATTTTGCTGCTTCTCTGCAGTTCGTTATTTTCTCTACCATTCCAGTTCTCCTAAAATACTTGCTGAATAATTACTATGAACTCTTGCTGGTCTGGAACTCACTTGAGAGCACTTTATTCAGGTGATTCAATGTCTGAAATTCAAGATCCGATGGTTAGTTTGAAAATCAGGGCTCTTGGGTCCTATTCCCAACTCTGCCACGGACTGGCTGTGTGACCTAAGACAAGTCAATTCTCCTTTCTCAGCCTTAGCTTCTCCCTCTTTCAAGTAGGGATAACAATCCGCCCCTACCTACCTCCCGGCAGGTGGAGGATGGGGATCTATTGGAGAGTGTCACTAGGAGCAGTGCATAAGATGAGGTGTCCTATCATGTTTACTCAGATCAGATTATGACATAATAGAATGGCTGAAATAGTCTATTTTATTTGTATTTTATTATGTTGCAATTGTTAAGAGCAGCAACTACTTAGCTCAGACTGAAACATCTCATCTAATTTTTGAGATCTAAGTGTCTCCTCTTTGTGTAGCTCAAACCTCCAAAGTGTCTGCCCTGTGGCAGGACATTAACACTGCAGGGGAGGAGTGGGTGTGGCAGTGACATCACAAAGGCCTTTTGCAGGACCTCAGCCTATTGGTCAAAGGCGCTGGGGAGGTGGTGACCTCACAGAGAGATGCTGACATCAGCCAGGCAGGACAGGGGCGCAGGGCCAGGGAAACCTCAGAGTCCCCTGTAGCTTTGCTTCAGCAAGTCTCCTTCTCGAGGTCTCTCTTTGAGGACTGAGAGAGTATTTAGGTTCACGTACATGAGCGCCAGGAGGAACCTCTTTTGAGTTTTCTCCTTTCTTTTTCCTGATTTTACTAGAAAACAGACGTCCCTGTTTAGAAGGTAAGTGCCTCCGAGAGGTTTGGAACCCGTTCAGTCTGATGCATCTGGCGCCAGCTGAATTCTAGGCATGGAAAACACTAGATTAAGGTGGTCGAATTTTATTCCCCACCTGGGATTTTGTCCCTTAGAATCACTGGGGACATTAGGGTTTGTCCTTTTTGTTTTACCTTTTCCTCCATCCCTCCCTCCTTTCTCTTCATCTCTTACGTCTTCTGTCCTTTCCTCTGTTCCCCTCCCACCACCAGGAGGA
>NW_027057121.1:0-4000 GCF_011386835.1 Chrysemys picta bellii
CCTCGATACCGAGTACTTCAGCTCTGCAGACGACCAGAACAACACCACTGGCCATTTATCAGAGTGCAAAAGACTCCCACTACTGTTGCCCTTAGGAAAAGGCAATTTCTTACTGCTTCTCTGTCTGGATCTCCTGATCCATGGGAGAAGAACTTTCAGGAGAGGCAGTGAGATTAGACAAAGGGATTACTCCAGTGACTAACATCTCTTCATCCTCTCCTGATGAAGCTGTTATGCCTCCCCCACCAACTTTGGCAAATGACTTCAAACCATTTCAAGACTTCATCAAGAGAGAAGTGGATTCTCTACAAATTCCACTGGAAGAAGTCAAAATGTTGCAACACAAGCTGCTTGACATCCTACACACTTCATCATCAGCCTGTATTGCACTCACTATTAACGAGACATTGACAGACCCAGCAAAGACTATGTGGCATAGTACATCCCACATGCAAGAGAGCGGATAAAAATATTATGACAGGTTTCAGAGTAGCAGCCGTGTTAGTCTGTATCCGCAAAAAGAACAGGAGTACTTGTGGCACCTTAGAGACTAACACATTTATTAGAGCATAAGCTTTCGTGGACTACAGCCCACTTCTTTGGATGGTATGCATCCGAAGAAGTGGGCTGTAGTCCACGAAAGCTTATGCTCTAATAAATTTGTTAGTCTCTAAGGTGCCACAAGTACTCCTGTTCTTTTTAAAAATATTATGTTCCCTCTAAAGACTCGGATTTTTTATTTCCCACCCATTCCCAAACTCCCTTGTCATCGATGCTGTAAATGAACGTGGCAGACAGCACCGTGCTAAATCAACACCCTGTGACAAGAACTTAAAACAACTTGAAAATCATATTCTTAGGTGACCCTGCAATTTAAGATGACTAATTACCAAGCTCTTATGGCAAAATACAACCATATCAGTTATTCTACATTAAATGCCTTCATTGACCATCTCCCAGCAGTTTCAGGTGATCACTACTGAGGGTCAGGTTCTTGCAAGGACATTCTTGCAGGCCCCTCTCTAAACACCGCTGACACAGCTGCTTGCTTCATCTCAACAGCAGTGGGCATGCAGAGGGCTTCCTGGCTTCACCTTTCCGGCTTTCCAAGGGAAGTCCAGTCTACTGTGGAGGACCTTCCATTGGAAGGATCCAAATCATTTGCAGAGAAAATGGATGAATCCCTCCACATACTAAAAGACTCTAGAGCCATTTTGCATTCACTGAGAATTTATGCACCGGCACAAAAAAGAAGATATAATAAATCACAGATGACACAGAGATCCCGGCCTGATCAATTTTCTCCCCCCCAGAGCATTATGAACCCCAACAGCAAACACAATGACTACAAAAGCGAAGATCAACTGCTCCACAATCATCAACATCACAGCCATCTGCATCTATGCATGAATTTTGATGTGTTATTTGAGGCCCCGAGTTACCACCCCCATTTTAATTTGCTGCAAAAACCCAAACATCACCACTACTTTGGCAGCGGCCTTACTCTTTTTAATCAAAACTGGGATCAAGTGGGTTTTGGAGATCATCTCCACAGGATATTTGATCCATTTTACCGCCCTCACTCCTGCCTACCCCTCCCCCCGACCCTCCTCAGGAACCCTTCTCATGAGTAGCTTTTACATCAGGAAACAAGCTATCTTCTGAACCGAGGTGCTATAGTTCCTACTCAACACAGAGGGAAGGGCTTCAACTCCAAGTACTTCCAGATAAAATAAAATAAATTAAAAAATAAAAATACTGATACTGAAAAACAATAGTGATTGGAGACACGTTCTGGATCTAAGATCACTCGACAGATTTGTAAAGCTACAGCGCTTCAAGAAGGTTACTTTGTCAGCAATAATCCCATCTCTGGACCATGGAAACTGGTTCTCGACCCTTGACCTACAAGATGCTTACTTCCATATCGTGAACCACAGAAGGTTTCTAGTATTCACTCTGAGACAAGACCACTTTCATTGTCTGCACCCAGAGTGTTCTCAAAGGTCCTTTCTATGGTTGTGGTGCTCCTTCGTAAACAAAGAGTGATAATATTCCTGTATCTAGATGATTGCCTGCTCAAGGCATGCTCCTTTGATGATGCTTTGACTCCCCCACAAAAGACTATGGACCTATTCCTCCAACTGGCTCTATAAGTAGACATCCAAAAGACCATATTAACTCCAGTATAACGTCTGGAATTCATAGAGGCCTACCTCGATGGAGCAGAGGCCAAAGCCTTCCTCCCGTTATGCAGGTTCAACACCATAGATAACTTGATCTCTAACGGACAGGCCAACCCTCAGACCTTGGTCAGAAATGGTCTTCAACTACTGGGACGCTTGGTGGCAGGCATCTTCGTAATAAATCACGTGAGACTCCACATGTACTGCCTTCAGTGGTGGTTCAGTACAGGATACATACCAAGCACACACAGCTTAAACAAACTTCTATTGATGCCCTCAACATTCAAAAACTCCCTTGACTTGTGGAAAGAGTCTCACAATGTCTGCTCAGGAGTGCCCTTCACTCAACCACCCCCAATGTTAATAATGACAACAGACGCATACCTATTGGGATGGGGAGCCCAACTGGTCACCCATGCTATTCAAGGCAAATGGTTCCCCTTCGAATCCACATTGCATATGTACTTACTGGAACTCAGAGCAGTCAGGAAAGCTTGTTCACATGTCTTACCACTGATCGGGGCAAGCATATAAAGATTATAGGCAACATTGCATGTATGTTTTACATAAATCACTAGAGAAGAGCAAGCTCACCTTCCCTTTGTACCAAGGCAGTGAAACTCTGGAACTGGTGCACTCACCACCACATAGAATGGCTTTCGTATGAGGAGAGATTAATAAGACTGAGACTTTTCAGCTTGGAAAAGATACGACTAAGGGGGGATATGATAGAGGTCTATAAAATCATGAGTGGGGTGGAGAAAGTAAATAAGGAAGTGTTATTTACTCCTTCTCATAACACAAGAACAAGGGGCCACCAAATGAAATTAACAGGCAGCAGGTTTAAAACAAACACAAAGTATTTTTTCATGCAATACACTGTCAACCTGTGGAACTCCTTGCCAGAGGGTGTTGTGAAGGCCAATATTATAACGGGGTTCAAAAGGGAGCTAGATAGATTCATGGAGGACAGGTCCATCAATGACTATTAGCCAGGACGGGCAGGGATGGTGTCCCTAGCCTCTATTTGCCCGAAGCTGGGATTGGGTGACAGGGGATGGATCACTTGATGATAACCTGTCTGTTCATTCCCTTTGGGTCACCTGCCATTGGCCACTGTCAGAGGACGGGCTACTGGGCTGGATTGACCTTTGGTCTGACCCATTGTGGCTGCACCCCATGTGCCATGCCGCCCCCTGAGGCCCCGCCCCTGCCCCTTCTCCCTGTGCTCATGCCACCTCTTCTCCCCAAACCCCTGACCTCGCACCAACCCTTCCCCCAAACCCAGCATTGTCCCTCCTTCCCCGCAAGACCCCACCTGCTGCTCATGTCTCTCCCCCTTCCCGTCACTAGATCGTACAGATGGCAAAAAGTGGGGGGAGGGCTGACCCCTTGATCCCCCTGTTCCGGCACCCCTGCATCCGCTGCTATATTTTATTCCAGTGTCTGATGCTCAGTACTAGACTCGACTCTGAAAGCCCACCCCTCCATTCAGGGCACTGCTGCAGCGTTGCCGAGAGTGGAGCACCCATAGAGACCCACTGAAAGAAGAAGAAAGGGTTACTCACCTTGTGCTGTAACTGTGGTTCTTTGAGATGTATCCCCCTGTGGGTGCTCCACTACTTGCTCTCCTTCCCCTCTGTTTTGGAGCTCTTACCTATGAGCTCTGTGTAGAGAAGGAACTGGGGGCAGTTTGTCTGCACAGTGCTGTAGTGACCTAATGCATGGGACGGGGAGAGCCTATGTGTGGGCCGAACAGAAACGGCTGCCTAAAATCTCCAATGAGAGGCGCAGGGGTGTGAATACACAGAGAG
>NW_027057122.1:0-4000 GCF_011386835.1 Chrysemys picta bellii
GTATGTGTACATGTGTGTATGTATGTGTGTACGTGAGTGTGCGTGTGTATGTGTGTACATGTACCCCAGTCAGATGTATACATCTGGATTTCCTTTGAAAGAATTTTCAAATTGAGCTGATCAAGTGCAATGGCAAAGCACCCAATTCCTCTGCCCCCCAACTGCCTTCGCTGCTTTAACGTACAACCTGCTCCGCTGACACCTCTGACTCCTGAAAGCCCTAACGCTCCAGGGGAGCAGGCCTTGCCCTGCCCTGCCCTGGCTGCCCCGGGTGTTACCTCGGAGGGAATCGTTCCAGATTCCAATGGGTGGCAGGTCCAGGGAAGAGCCTTATCTGGGGGGAGGCTGTACCAGACTCGCCCGACCCAGGCAGGCTCCCAGGTACTCTCTGCTCGGGGCTGATAAGGCTTCTTAGCAGTTTCTCGCCAAACAAATTCCAGTTCAAGACACCTGAGAGCTCCACAGCAGGGCAGCATCCCCAGAGCGCAGCAGGGCGGGAGTTAGGGGGAGCAGTCGGTAGCAGCACCTGCCCCTCGTACGGCAGGAGCGAGAAGTGCCAGCCACGTGCTGCCTCCATCCCCAGAGGCCAGGTGAGAGTGAATTCCAACGTCCCCGCACGATTGGTTCCGTCACTCTTCTACACTTACATGGATTTCTAACATCAGCTTTGCCAGCTCTCCTTACACCTTTGTCTGCTAGAGCAAAAACCTGAAATGCAGCTACCTCCTCCTGCTGGGTGACTAGAGACCTTAATGACAGAGCTCGGAACTGCTTAGTCAAGCTGACTAGCTGCAGCCCCTCGGGTTGCCTGCTCAAAGGTGTGCTGGCCAGGCCACAAGTCATTTCTGTGCCTCTTCCCTGCTCCTTCTCAGCATTTGAACATCATTTGACTAGTGTGAACAAGAGTCTATACTGGGGAGAGCCCAGGGTGAGAGAGTCACTAGACTCTTGTCAAGGCTGCTTCCCCACTCTGAACTTTAGGGTACAGATGTGGGGGCCTGCATGAAAACTGCTAAGCTTAACTACCAGCTTAGATCTGGTCCACTGCCACCATTCCCAAGTGGATTCCCTTCCCTGGGAAGCCTTGAGAAACCTTTCACCAATTCCCTGGTGAATACAGATCCAACCCCCTTGGATCTAAAAACAAGGAGAAATTAACCATCCCCCTCCTTCCTCCCACCAACTCCTGGTGGATCAAGTTCCAAACCTCTTGGATCTTAAAACAAGGAGAAATCAATCAGGTTCTTAAAAAGAAGGCTTTTAATTAAAGAAAAAAGGTAAAAAACATCTCTGTAAAATCAGGATGGAAAATAACTTTACAGGGTAATCAAACTTAAAGAGCAACAGGCCAGAGCAAAACGCTGCGTTAGAAATCGGATTCAAAGTACAGCAAACAGAGGTAAACACTCTAGTAAAAGGTACATTTACATGTTGAGAAAACAAAGTAAAAACTAACACGCCTTGCCTGGCTGTTTACTTACAAGTCTGAAATCTGAGAGACTTGTTCAGAAAGATGTGGAGAACCTGGATTGATGTCTGGTCCCTCTCAGTCCCAAGAGCGAATGACTTCCCAAACAAAGAGCACAAACAAAAGCCTTCCCCCCACCAAGATTTGAAAGTATCTTGTCCCCTTATTGGTCCTTTGGGTCAGGTGTCAGCCATGTTATCGGAGCTTCTTAACCCTTTACAGGGAAAAGGATTTTGGAGTCTCTGGCCAGGAGGGATTTTATAGTACTGTACCCAGCAGAGCTGTTACCCTTCCCTTTATAGTTATGACAACTCTGGTTATACAGTGCTCTGTATACATCTGTGAAGGAGGAGTGCTGAAACCCCAGTCACAGCCAGGGTCCAGCCCCAGAGAGCGCCAGCCTGGCCCTGGGGTGTGGGGGTGGGAGGGCGACATGGAGAGCAGTTTGGTCCGATGGAGGGCACTGCTGCCAGGTGGCTTATGGGGAGGGGCGGGGGTGGGCTGTGGCGTATGAAGAGTTCAGGTTGTTTTGGAAGGGGAGGGGTAGCCATGTTCAGGGGGGAGTTGGGGGGTGGGTGGGACCCCAAGTTGGGGGGAATGGTGCAGGGGAACCCTGGGTTTGGCAGGGAGCCCCCAGTCAGCAAAACGGCTGAGCGAGCTGGCTGCCCGGGACAGGCTGAGGATGTCCCCACTTGCAGCGTCATGCTCCAGCCTGGCGAGGGATGGCTGGCTGGGGAGGGCACCAAGCGCAGCCTGCAATGGGCAGAGTGGGGGTGGGGCTCCCAGCACGGACAGTGGAGATGGGAGGCGGGAAGGGGAGAGGTCAGTGCCCTGGGCAGGGGGATCCCCCGCTCCCCCACTGCAAAACAGCACACCCCCACCTCACCACCAGCAACCGAGATGGAGGGGACAGCTTAGTGCACAGGGGGGAGGGGTCCCTGATACTCCCAACTGCAAAATAGCAACCCCCTCCCCCCTGTCTGCACCCCAGATGCTGAGGAGGGAGAAGGAAACCTTCCAGCTGCACCTCAGCGGCTCCCAGCTTCCCTCCCCCTGAAAACATCCCTCTTTCCAAACCTGCCCCCAAACCCCCTCCTACGCACACTCTCCATGCAGGCTCTGTCAGTAAGGCCAATTAGACAGGGCCTTGTGTCCTGGGAATGCACTGAAAGGCCATGGTCAGGAGGGGACTGGAAAGATGCAGTTGGGGGGGGGGGGGCAACACCCCTTCACATTCCCCCCCATCTTCACCCCTGCCTGTGGACCAGCCAGGACTACGTCATGGCCCAGCTTTGGGCTACAGCCCACGATTTGGGAGCCCTGCCTGAGGGTGAACTTCATCAGGCCCAACTGACTTGAATCCATGTCGTTATTCTTTAGCCTGTTCTTTCCCTGTTCAGGGGGGTGCTCCTGCCCCTGGCTGTTAGCATTAATGGTGTTCAGCATCTGGTCACAATGAACTTTGATTGAAGTGACTGAAGCCAAACAGGCAGGAAATGCTCAGAGATGCTCAGAGGACGTCAGCCTGACAGATAAATACACTGCTAGGAGCTGGATTATACCATGTTATGGGTGGAGTTAAAATCTCATTGACACAGCTGTGAGGATGCACTCTTCATTTAAGACAGCTGGAAGCAACAGGTAAGGGGGCCTCGTGTAGAACAAGCCATGATGGCATGTGCCCAGAAACTAGCCCCAGGTGGGCAGAGGATGCCACCGAGTATCGTTCTGAGCTGGTGCGTGTGTGAAAGAGACAAGCCGGGCAGTGCAGCCAGGACACCGAGGCAGAGCAGGAAAGCCGAGCAGAGCCTGTGAGCATGGTGTGATCGAGGGAGGAGCATAGAGAGCTTTTGGGCCAGGTGCTGGCTAAAGAGGCTTGGAGCTGAGAGCAGGGAGGCTAATCCCTGCTGTTGGTTCCTGCTGTGTTTGGAGAAGCAGGACTCTGTATGTTCCTTGTCAGTAAACAAGACATCAAAAAATTACCAGACTCCATTGCCAATTTCTGCTCCCCACTGGAACATCCCCAGGGCCCCAAACTTTGACTAGCCCCTTGGGTTGAAGAGAGACACCAATATCTTTATTGTGCGGTTTCGTTGCACGTCTATCTAATCTCAGTGGTTCATCAGCAACTAATTACTGTTGCAATGTTTTCTCATGTAATAACCATATTTATTAAAAACACAGAGGCCAGGTTTTTGAACCCAAACTCACCACTGCTAATACATGCAGGATTCAGATGTAAAGTCCTGGCTTCGAGTCATCCCCCATTTAAATGCTCAATGACAGTTGCTAGAAATCCATTATCATGATTCATTGATCACTAATGCCAAGGGGCAGTGGCAGGGCTGGGAGAAGCAGAGGTAAATGTGGGTCTAAAGTCGTAGTGAGTGACATGGCTTCCAGCGAGGCAGAGTGGAAGTGGGGGTCCAGTTATACACACCAATCACATCCTCATGGATAAGCTACTACACCCCCATAATCATTATGCTGCTGCCTACCTGGACGATGTGGTCATTCATACCCCAGACTGGG
>NW_027057123.1:0-4000 GCF_011386835.1 Chrysemys picta bellii
GGGCAGTGGCAGGGCTGGGAGAAGCAGAGGTTAATGTGGGTCGAAAGTCGTAGTGAGTGACATGGCTTCCAGCGAGGCAGAGTGGAAGTGGGGGTCCAGTTATACACACCAATCACACTCTTCGTGTCATTCGAACGCACCGGCGGGGTCAGCTCTCAGCATTTATTCCAGGGGATTTACCGTGCAGAAGCCAACAGGGAAGGGGGTGAGCAGAGTGGAGAAATTGCAGGGACTGCACTGATTAGGTGGGGGATGGCGCGTTGTGTCTGATCTAATATTGTCTCCCCTTCTCAGCGGCGCCGGCTCCCAAGGAGGATGGGCTCCTCCTGCCGGACCCAGCACACGTCTGTTGGCTTAACCAGGATGAGGGAAGACTTGCACTCCCCACTCTTACAGAACCCTGCCCAGTAGATGTAGCTGTGACGTTGTGCAGTCTATATGGTTTTATAAAAACTTGATAATAAGTCAATATAATGTAACTGAGATAGTTTTAGAGAAAATACGGTAATAAGTGAATGTAAGTAACTGGGATATGCCTCACGCAAAAGGTCTCTTGTAAGGTATCATTACAAAGCTTATAATCTACTGAGTGTGATCATCTGATTTGTATAAATGTACCACTCTTGTATCTAAAACTAAAAATATAAAATGTAACTCTGAGGGCCTATTGTAATTGTGTAAATGATGGTTTGGAATCTTGATGACTCCCATTGTCTGCAGATGGCTGTATTTACCTGTGAGTCTTCCTGTATATGTGTGTGCTGGCAAGTGAGTAATGAAGTCTTGCAGTGACATGTGATCATGTCACCTGAACTGGAATCCATCTTTAACCTGGTGCTTTTCCAGTGAGGGGGGTGGAAACCCAGAGAGACAAAGAGTTCCCGCCTTATGCAAAAGATATATAAAGGGGTGGAAGAGAACAGAGAAGGGGAGAAGCCATCATGAAGAATCCCCTAGCTACCACCTGAGCTGCAACAAGAGCTGTACCAGGGGAAAGAATTGTGCCCAGGCCTGGAAGGTGTCCAGTCTGAGAAAAACTTACTGAAACATCTCTGAGGGTGAGATTATCTGTATTTAGTATGATTAAGCATAGATTTGCGCATGTTATTTTATTTTGCTTGGTGACTTACTTTGTTCTGTCTGTTACTACTTTGAACCACTTAAATCCTACTGTCTGTATTTAATAAAATCACTTTTTATTTAGTAATTTACTCAGAGTATGTATTAATACCTGGGGGAGCAAAAAACTGTGCATATCTCTCTATCAGTGTTATAGAGGGCGAACAATTTATGAGTTTGCCTTGCATAAACTTTATGCAGGGCAAAACGGATTTATCTGGGTTTAGACCCCATTGGGAGTTGGGCATCTGAGTGCTAAAGACAAGCGCGCTACTGCGAGCTGTTTTCAGGTAAACTTGTAGCTTTGGGACAAGTGATTCAGACCCTGGGTCTGTGTCTGGAGCCAGACGGGAGTGTCTGGCTCAGCAAGACAGGGTGCTGGAGTCCTGAGCTGGCAGGGAAAACAGAAGCAGGGGTAGTCTTTGCACATTGGGTGGCAGCTCCCAAGGGGGTTTCTGTGATCCAACCCGTCACAGTAGCCTTTCCCATTGAGCAGGACGTTCTGACACTTGTCGTACCACCAGCCTCCATAGCTACTTGCGCAATTCCCACTGGTCTGGTCCTGATCCTTGTCACTTGTGCTGAACTTCATGTTGTCGTGTATGCCCCCCAGGCCGGAGTGGTAGGTGGTGAGATAGTCCTTGCCGTCCCCAGAGTACCTGCCCAGCCTCAGAGGGTACCCGCTGGGCTCATCCTCGACACTGAAGATGTCGTACTCTGCGTAGCGGGTGTTGTTGGATTTGTCCTCCACGACAAAGCGTACCTTGTAGATGTTCTGCCGCGTGAGCAGGGACAGGTACTCGTTGCCCAGCCAGTAATCCTGCTGCATGTTCCCAAAGCCGTACTTGTAGGTGCTCCAGGACTCCTTCCAGGTGATCTCTGTGTTGTAAGACTTTCTCTGGACAACGGTCCAGCCCTTGCCTTCGGTGTCCATGTCACACCACAACACTCGAGGGGGAGAGCCTGCTGGCTGGATGACCTGGACCCCGCTGGGGCTGTCCCTGGGAATGTTGCTGCAGTCTTTGGGGAACCCTGAAATGCCACGAATTTCAGGTTAAGGGGGCAGGTGGGGAGTGGGGGAGAGAGCGCGAGCTAGCTCGATCAAATCAGCCTGGGGTAACTGGAGGCTGGGTTTTAGAGGCAGGTCCTGTGTATTTCACAATACTACAGCCACAGAATCCGCCCCGGCCATTCCTGGCCACAGAATCCGGCTCCAGATCTTACACTTTCATTTTACCAATAAAATAAAATAAGAATAGTTTCTTGCTCTACTGGTTTTGAAGAAAACTTGAAGAGATGAATCAAGTGTAAACCAAGGCTCTGTATCCTTCCTGAGTCCGTACTGCTGAAGAAATCGTTTGGGGAGGGTGGGGGAGACGCTGCCAGATCCATCTCAGCGAATGTTAATTATGAAACCCATCGGTGACAATTTAAATGGGAGTTTTCAAAGAGCCTAAGGGAGTTTGACACCCGACTGTGATTGGAATTCAGTGGGATTTAGGCACCCAACTCCCTGTGGCGCCTTTGAAAATTCCAGACGTCCTATCGAGGGGCTTGTCTTTGGGGCAGAAATTGTCCCGAACTATCCTGGTGGAATGAGATCACTGTGGTTATACTACCCCTCCCCTCCCCAGGGTCCTCCCTCGAGCCTGAGCCCCCCAGCTCCCCTACCCCCCAGACAATCCCCCTGTGTGCTCCTCCCCCATAGCTGAGCCGAGGGGGAGGAGCTGCTGAGCACTGCGGGGGCAGGGGCTCAGGGCCCTGGCCTGCCTGGGCAAGCCCCTGAGCAGCTCCCAGAGCCGCTGGAGGTGTGGGGAGAAGGGAATGAAAACCCCTGACAAGGGGGAACTGGCTCTCCCTGCTGCCTGGACCTTGGGGGCAAGGCTTCTAGGCATGAGCGAGAGATTCCCAGCTGTTAGCCAGGGCTAGCACTAGTATAGGAGTTGGTGAGATGGAAGGGTAGAACTCCCAGCCAATTTGGGGGGGGTGCCTTGTTCTCACACGCTGCCCTGCGGTTGGCACCAGTGCTCTTCAGTTACTGCCGGCGGCTTGGCAGCCGTTACCGAAGAAAGGGATAACGAAGCTGTCTAAACAAACAGCCAGTCGAGCAGCACCTCCCCCACCTCGGCGGGCCCATTCCCAGGCGCTGGAGGCCTGCGAATGGGAGCAGTGGGCTCACTAGCGCAGGCCGGCCTTGCGATCCCTTCGGAGAACTCAGCATTACTTTGGGCCCAGCGCTGGCGGAGGGGCTGGAAGGTGCATTCAGTGGATAAGTGGATCTAGGGGTGACCCCGGCATGGGGGAGAGGAGCAGAATCAGGCCCACGATGCCCTGATCTCGGATATGGCAGATGATAGAAGCTCTCCGACGGGTTCTCTACTCATCCCTCTTGACCTTCTTGTGGGCCAGGGCCCCGTTGCCTTGCACGGGGGCTACGCAAAGGAGTGCCATCATGGACAGCACAGACAGGAGCAGGAGAGAGCTGGACTGGAACCCTGCAGGGGACAGAAACCACTGGACATGAGACCAGGAGAGAGTTTTACAAGTGCCTAAATTCCACTAGAAGTCACTGGGATTTAGGCACTTAAGTGACTTAGCCACTCTTGAAAATGTTACCCTTAGACGCTAAGGCCAGAGTTTTCAGAGGGCTCAACTACTGGGCCAGATTTTCAGAAGAGCTCATCTCCCAGATAGGCACCGCAGGACATGGCTGGATGTTCAAAGGTCGCCCGAAGTCTCTGGAGACGGGGTGAAGCCCACCATTCACCTCTCCCCCGGCCCGGCCACTGTCTCCGTCTCTGCAGCCGGCCCGATGAGCACACAGCTGGGACCCAGCTGCATGGTAAAAACCATTCAAAGATTGCGGCTCCGATGGCCTGGC
>NW_027057124.1:0-4000 GCF_011386835.1 Chrysemys picta bellii
CTAGAAGGCACCCATTGTAACGGCACCCAAAATATTCACTTTCTTCAGGAGACTCTTGTCCCTTCCCCAGCCTTAATCTCAGAGCCTCATACCCAACGAGGAAGCACACGCCTGTGAAGAAAACTACAGCGACTACAGATGAGGAATTCAAAGCACTGACCTCTTACTCACAGCCAGCGATGCAGAAGGCAGAAACATGAGGACTATTTATGTCTCCTTAGAAGGATGTCCAGACTACTCAGGTCCACTTCTGCAATATTCTTGTCCGGCTAGGGCTCCTGGACGATTCCTCCGCAAACTAAGAAAGCCAAGCAAGAACTATGACTACACAGAACTCTATTGGGGCGTCGAGTCTTGCCCTCATCCCTGCCTCCCTCTCCAGTCCCATCTACATCAGCCCCACTCGATGAACAGAGACCAAGGTAACACTGAGAGTTACTGCCCTGCATGGTTTTCGTACGCTCCTACTTCTCCATGGCTCCCGAGACCTGGCCTCTGCAGATGCACACCTAGTACGCCTGCCCGTGTCTTCTGAAGGGAGACAGCACAAGGAAAGGCAAGGACAGACAGAGAGAGAGGGTGTGTGTTGGCCAACGTACTAGAGAAGAGAGAAAGAGAGAGAAAAACATGGGAGGAAGGCAAGCAACTCACCACCTGGAGTCATCCTCCTGGATGCAACCTTCTGCTGCGGAAGAGACACCGCTCCTGGCCAGAGAAATGAGCAGCCCCTGAAAAAGGGGACCTTGTCTCTCTCCTAAGCACAGCTGGGCAGGAACCATTTCTTACAAACCCACGGGGGAAGGAACGGAGGGGGGGAACAAGTTACCATCTCAGTAGTCAACATCTCATAGGCTCTCCTTTTCACCTCTCCCACACGACGTGGCTCCGCCCTCAACCCTCCCCATTACACCTTTAGCATTATAACCAAAAAGCACCCCTTCCAACAGCACCCGAAATAATCACTCTGCACAGTAGACTCTGGCCCCTCCCCAGCTGTAATCTCACAGAGCCCCATACCCAACAAGGAAGCACACGGCCTGTGAAGAAAACTACAGTGACTACACATGAGGAATTCAAAGCACTGACCTCTTACTCACAGCCAGCGATGCAGAAGGCAGAAACATGAGGACTATTTATGTCTCCTTAGAAGGATGTCCAGACTACTCAGGTCCACTTCTGCAATATTCTTGTCCGGCTAGGGCTCCTGGACGATTCCTCCGCAAACTAAGAAAGCCAAGCAAGAACTATCACTACACAGAGCTCTATTGGGGCGTCGAGTCTTGCCCTCACCCCTGCCTCCCTCTCCAGTCCCATCTACATCAGCCCCACTAGATGAACAGAGACCGAGTAAACACAGACAGTCACAGCTCCACTTTAGTGCCCACTGCCCCGCATGGTTTTCGTCCGCTCCTACTTCTCCGTGGCTCCCGAGACCTGGCTAGGATGCACACCTAGCACGGATGCCCGTGGTCCTACGAAGGGAGACGGCACGAGGAGAGGAGAGGAAAGAGAGTGAGAAAGTTGGCCAACACACTAGAGGAGAGAGAGAGAGAAAGAGACAGAGAGAAAAAAATGGGAGGAAGGCAAGCAACTCACCACCTGGAGTCATCCTCCTGGATGCAACCTTCTGCTTCCGAGAACACACCGCATCTGGGCAGAGAAATGAGCAGTCCCTGAAAATGGGGACCTTGTCTCTCTCGTAACCACAGCTGCTTAGGAACCATTTCTTACAAACCCAGCCCCAGCTAACTGGGCGTCCCTACCTGGAGCCATTGGGGCCCTACGCAGAACCCTCACCAAACCACACACTTATCTCACTGACGGTAGCGACTGCTCCACTGCCAACTGGACGGCTCCTGACTTGCATCAACAATGCTCGCAGGCTCACTGCTCTTGCTCGCTTTCCATCCGACAAGGGGAGTAAACGCTGACGTTTGATTTCTTTTCCCAGGGTACTAAATCCGGCACAAGGAGGAAAAACAATGAAGTTACCACCTCAGTGGGCAGCGTCGCGTAGCCTATTCTTTTCGCCTCTCCTACACGGCAGCGCTCTGCCCCAAACTCTCCCCCCGATTACGCCTTTAGCATTACAACTAGAACGCACCCCTTGCAATGGCACCTAAAATAATCACTCTACACAGAAGACTCTGGCCCCTCCCCAGCCGTAATCTCACAGAACCCCATACCCAATGAGAAAGCACACGGCCTGTGAAGAATACTACAGCGAGCACAGATGACGAATTCAAAGCACTGACCGCTTACTCACAGCCAGTTATGCGGGAGCCAGAAAGTTGAGGACTGTTCATGTCTGCTGACAAGGATGTTCATGTCTGCTTACAGGGATGTCCAGTCTGCTCATGTCCACTTCTCCCAGTTTCTTCTCGAGATAGGGCTCCTGGAAAATTCCTCTGGAAGCGCAGCTGCAAAAGCCAAGCATGAGCCATCACTACACCAACCTCTATTGGTGCTTCAAATCTTGCCCTCCTCCTGGCCTCCCTCTCCAATCCCATCTACCTCGGCCCCACTTGACAAACAGAGACTGAGATAACACCGACAGTCACAGCCGTGCATGATTTTCGTCCCCTCCTACTTCTCCATGGCTCCCGAGACATAGCCTGTGGGGATACACACGTTACACGGCTGCCCGTGTCTTATGAAAGGAGACAACACGAGGAAAGGCAAGGACAGACAGCGAGAGCTAGAGGGTGTGTGTTGGCCAACATACTAGAGAAGAGAGAGAGAGAAAGAAAAACATTGGAGGAAAGCAAGCAACTGACCACCTAGAGTCATCCTTCTGAATCCAACCTTCCGCTGCAGAGGAGACACCATTCCTGACCAGAGAAATGAGCAACCTTTGAAAATAGAGACCTTTTCCCCCTCGTAACCACAGTTAGTCAGGAACCTTTTCATACAAACCCAGCCCCAACTTAGTGGGCTTCCCAACCTGGACTCAGGTTGGGCGTGAGCAGAGCCCTCATGAAACAAGACACTTATCTCACTGACAGCGGCATCACCTCGGCTCCCAGATGGATGCCTTTTGCGTGGCATCAACAATGTTCAGAGTCTCAACGCTCTCGCTCGCTTTCCATCACGAGGGCAGTAGACTCTGACGGGTGACTTCGTTTTCCTTGGTTCTAAACCTAAAGGGGGGGGGGGGGGAAGAGCGAGCCAAAAACAATTAGCATCTCAGTCTGCAATGTCGCGTAGTATCTTCTTTTCACATCTCCCATATCCCACGGCCCCACCCTCAACCCATCTCCCATTACTACGTTACAACTGCAACTAGAAGGCACCCATTGTAATGGCACCCAAAATATTCACTTTCTTCAGGAGACTCTTGTCCCTTCCCCAGCCTTAATCCCAGAGCCTCATACCCAACGAGGAAGCACAAGGCCTGTGAAGAAAACTACAGCGACTACACATGAGGAATTCAAAGCACTGACCTCTTACTCACAGCCAGCGATGCAGAAGGCAGAAACATGAGGACTATTCATGTCTCCTTAGAAGGATGTCCAGACTGCTCAGGTCCACTTCTGCCATATTCTTGTCCGGCTAGGGCTCCTGGAGGATTCCTCCGCAAACTAAGAAAGCCAAGCAAGAACTATCACTACACAGAGCTCTATTGGGGCGTCGAGTCTTGCCCTCATCCCTGCCTCCCTCTCCAGTCCCATCTACATTAGCCCCACTCGATGAACAGAGACCAAGGTAACACTGACAGTTACAGCTCCACTTTAGTGCCCACTGCCCCTCATGGTTTTCGTCCGCTCCTACTTCTCCATGGCTACCGAGACCTGGCTAGGATGCACACCTAGCATGCCTGCGCGTTTCCTACGAAGGGAGGCGGCACGAGGAGAGGAGAGGAGAGTCAGCGAGAAAGTTGGCCAACACACTAGAGAAGAGAGAGAGACAGACAGATAGAAAGACATGGGAGGAAAGCAAGCAACTCACTACCTGGAGTCATCCTTCTAGATGCAACCTTCCGTTGCATAGGAGACACCGC
>NW_027057125.1:0-4000 GCF_011386835.1 Chrysemys picta bellii
TCACTGACAGCGGCATCTCCTCGGCTCCCAGATGGATGGCTTTTGCGTGGCATCAACAATGCTCAGAGTCTCAACGCTCTCGCTCGCTTTCCATCACGAGGGCAGTAGACTCTAGGGTGACCAAACAGCAAGTGTGAAAAATCGGGACGGGGGTAGGGTGTAATAGGAGCCTATATAAGAAAAAGACCCAAAAATCAGGACTGTCCCTATAAAATCGGGACATCTGGTCACCCTAGTAGACTCTGACGGGTGACTTCGTTTTTCTTGGTTCTAAACCTAAAGGGGGAGGGGGAGGCGAGCCAAAAAAATTAGCATCTCCGTCTGCAATGTCGCGTAGTATCTTCTTTTCACATCTCCCATATCCCACGGCCCCACCCTCAACCCATCTCCCATTACTACGTTACAACTGCAACTAGAAGGCACCCATTGTAATGGCACCCAAAATATTCACTTTCTTCAGGAGACTCTTGTCCCTTCCCCAGCCTTAATCCCAGAGCCTCATACCCAACGAGGAAGCACACGGCCTGTGAAGAAAACTACAGCGACTACACATGAGGAATTCAAAGCACTGACCTCTTACCTACAGCCAGCGATGCAGAAGGCAGAAACATGAGGACTATTCATGTCTCCTTAGAAGGATGTCCAGACTACTCAGGTCCACTTCTGCAATATTCTTGTCCGGCTAGGGCTCCTGGACGATTCCTCCGCAAACTAAGAAAGCCAAGCAAGAACTATCACTACACAGAGCTCTATTGGGGCGTCGAGTCTTGCCCTCATCCCTGCCTCCCTCTCCAGTCCCATCTACATCAGCCCCACTAGATGAACAGAGACCGAGTAAACACAGACAGTCACAGCCTTGCATGGTTTTCATACGCTCCTACTTCTCCATGGCTCCCGAGACCTGGCCTCTGCAGATGCACACCTAGCACGCCTGCCCGTGTCTTCTGAAGGGAGACAGCACAAGGAAAGGCAAGGAGAGACAGAGAGAGAGGGTGTGTGTTGGCCAACGTACTAGAGAAGAGAGAAAGAGAGAGAAAAACATGGGAGGAAGGCAAGCAACTCACCACCTGGAGTCATCCTCCTGGATGCAACCCTCTGCTGCGGAAGAGGCACCGCTCCTGGCCAGAGAAATGAGCAGCCCCTGAAAAAGGGGACCTTGTCTCTCCTAAGCACAGCTGGGCAGGAACCATTTCTTAGAAACCCACGGGGGGAGCAACGGAGGGGGGGAAACAAGTTACCATTTCAGTAGTCAACATCTCATAGGCTCTCCTTTTCACCTCTCCCACACGACGTGGCTCCGCCCTCAACCCTCCCCATTACACCTTTAGCATTATAACCAAAAAGCACCCCTTCCAACAGCACCCGAAATAATCACTCTGCACAGTAGATTCTGGCCCCTCCCCAGCTGTAATCTCACAGAGCCCCATACCCAACAAGGAAGCACACGGCCTGTGAAGAAAACTACAGCGACTACACATGAGGAATTCAAAGCACTGACCTCTTACTCACAGCCAGCGATGCAGAAGGCAGAAACATGAGGACTATTTATGTCTCCTTAGAAGGATGTCCAGACTACTCAGGTCCACTTCTGCAATATTCTTGTCCGGCTAGGGCTCCTGGACGATTCCTCCGCAAACTAAGAAAGCCAAGCAAGAACTATCACTACACAGAGCTCTATTGGGGCGTCGAGTCTTGCCCTCATCCCTGCCTCCCTCTCCAGTCCCATCTACATCAGCCCCACTAGATGAACAGAGACCGAGTAAACACAGACAGTCACAGCTCCACTTTAGTGCCCACTGCCCCGCATGGTTTTCGTCCGCTCCTACTTCTCCGTGGCTCCCGAGACCTGGCTAGGATGCACACCTAGCACGGATGCCCGTGGTCCTACGAAGGGAGACGGCACGAGGAGAGGAGAGGAAAGAGAGTGAGAAAGTTGGCCAACACACTAGAGGAGAGAGAGAGAGAAAGAGACAGAGAGAAAAAAATGGGAGGAAGGCAAGCAACTCACCACCTGGAGTCATCCTCCTGGATGCAACCTTCTGCTTCCGAGAACACACCGCATCTGGGCAGAGAAATGAGCAGTCCCTGAAAATGGGGACCTTGTCTCTCTCGTAACCACAGCTGCTTAGGAACCATTTCTTACAAACCCAGCCCCAGCTAACTGGGCGTCCCTACCTGGAGCCATTGGGGCCCTACGCAGAACCCTCACCAAACCACACACTTATCTCACTGACGGTAGCGACTGCTCCACTGCCAACTGGACGGCTCCTGACTTGCATCAACAATGCTCGCAGGCTCACTGCTCTTGCTCGCTTTCCATCCGACAAGGGGAGTAAACGCTGACGTTTGATTTCTTTTCCCAGGGTACTAAATCCGGCACAAGGAGGAAAAACAATGAAGTTACCACCTCAGTGGGCAGCGTCGCGTAGCCTATTCTTTTCGCCTCTCCTACACGGCAGCGCTCTGCCCCAAACTCTCCCCCCGATTACGCCTTTAGCATTACAACTAGAACGCACCCCTTGCAATGGCACCTAAAATAATCACTCTACACAGAAGACTCTGGCCCCTCCCCAGCCGTAATCTCACAGAACCCCATACCCAATGAGAAAGCACACGGCCTGTGAAGAATACTACAGCGAGCACAGATGACGAATTCAAAGCACTGACCACTTACTCACAGCCAGTTATGCGGGAGCCAGAAAGTTGAGGACTGTTCATGTCTGCTGACAAGGATGTTCATGTCTGCTTACAGGGATGTCCAGTCTGCTCATGTCCACTTCTCCCAGTTTCTTCTCGAGATAGGGCTCCTGGAAAATTCCTCTGGAAGCGCAGCTGCAAAAGCCAAGCATGAGCCATCACTACACCAACCTCTATTGGTGCTTCAAATCTTGCCCTCCTCCTGGCCTCCCTCTCCAATCCCATCTACCTCGGCCCCACTTGACAAACAGAGACTGAGATAACACCGACAGTCACAGCCGTGCATGATTTTCGTCCCCTCCTACTTCTCCATGGCTCCCGAGACATAGCCTGTGGGGATACACACGTTACACGGCTGCCCGTGTCTTATGAAAGGAGACAACACGAGGAAAGGCAAGGACAGACAGCGAGAGCTAGAGGGTGTGTGTTGGCCAACATACTAGAGAAGAGAGAGAGAGAAAGAAAAACATTGGAGGAAAGCAAGCAACTGACCACCTAGAGTCATCCTTCTGAATCCAACCTTCCGCTGCAGAGGAGACACCATTCCTGACCAGAGAAATGAGCAACCTTTGAAAATAGAGACCTTTTCCCCCTCGTAACCACAGTTAGTCAGGAACCTTTTCATACAAACCCAGTCCCAACTTAGTGGGCTTCCCAACCTGGACTCAGGTTGGGCGTGAGCAGAGCCCTCATGAAACAAGACACTTATCTCACTGACAGCGGCATCACCTCGGCTCCCAGATGGATGCCTTTTGCGTGGCATCAACAATGTTCAGAGTCTCAACGCTCTCGCTCGCTTTCCATCACGAGGGCAGTAGACTCTGACGGGTGACTTCGTTTTCCTTGGTTCTAAACCTAAAGGGGGGGGGGGGAGAGCGAGCCAAAAACAATTAGCATCTCAGTCTGCAATGTCGCGTAGTATCTTCTTTTCACATCTCCCATATCCCACGGCCCCACCCTCAACCCATCTCCCATTACTACGTTACAACTGCAACTAGAAGGCACCCAAAATATTCACTTTCTTCAGGAGACTCTTGTCCCTTCCCCAGCCTTAATCCCAGAGCCTCATACCCAACGAGGAAGCACACGGCCTGTGAAGAAAACTACAGCGACTACACATGAGGAATTCAAAGCACTGACCTCTTACTCACAGCCAGCGATGCAGAAGGCAGAAACATGAGGACTATTCATGTCTCCTTAGAAGGATGTCCAGACTGCTCAGGTCCACTTCTGCCATATTCTTGTCCGGCTAGGGCTCCTGGAGGATTCCTCCGCAAACTGAGAAAGCCAAGCAAGAACTATC
>NW_027057126.1:0-4000 GCF_011386835.1 Chrysemys picta bellii
ATTCAGCTGGCACTAGGTGGATCAGACTGAACAGGTTACAAACCTCTCCGAGGCTCTTACCTTCTGAACAGGGATGTCTGTTTTCTAGTAAAATCAGTAAAAGGAAAGGAGAAAACGCGAAAGAGGTTCCTCTTCGCACACACCTACGTGAACCCTAATACTCTCTCAAAGAGAGACCTCGAGAAGGAGACTTGCTGAAGCAAAGCCACAGGGGTCTCTGAGTTTTCCTTGGCCCTGCGCCCCTGTCCTGCCTGGCTGATGTCAGCATCTCTCTCTGAGGTCACAACCTTCCCACCACCTTTGACCAATAAGCTGAGGTCCTGCAAAAGGCCTTTGTGATGTCACTGCCACACCCACCCATCCTCTGAAGTGCTAATGTCCTGCTGCTGGCCTGACACTTTGAAGGTCTGTGGATCACCCCACTCAATGCGTCCTCATTCTAGGAAGCAAGCCGGCTAGACGGTAAAACATCAGAGGCTGCTCCCAATGCTACACTCAGTGTTTCCAAACTTAGGGGACTTTATGGCCACAAGAGACCTTTAGAGCATCTCATCTAACCCCCTGCATATCATAGGCTTGCTGTATAGTACAATAGTTACTTTTTGGGCACACACATTCCAGAAAGGCATCTAGTCTTCCTTCAATGACATCAAGAGATGGAGAATCCACCACTTTCCCTTTTAGTGAGTGCCAGGGGGCTCCATTTCCCCTTCCACTAGCTCCCCATTTACAGTGAGCCAGAGCAGTACCTGCAGCAGGGAGCGGGAGTTGCTGATGGCCTCAGAGGCACAGCCCCTGCAGTGTCTCAGGAATCTGGCGCAAGTGCCGGATGATGCGGAGCTGGTGCATCACTTTGGCCGTGACGTCCTCCTGCTGCAAGGGAACGAGAACCTGTCAGAGACTCAAACGCCCCGAGGAATCAGCGGGAATTAAGGGCACCTGGAACCAGCACTACTTCCACCCATCACCTGCCCACCACTGAGGGATAAATTCACCTCCTGAACCCCAGAATGGAGTCTTCTTGTCCTTTCTAGTAACCTCCAGTGACAACCCCCCTCCTTGAAGGATGAGCTCCTGCTATCTCCCCCACAGTGCCCTTGACAGCTGTTCCACCTCCAAACCACAGCTCAAGTTATTAGTACCTTTGGACACAGACTGGCTAACCTAGTGAGGAGGACTTTAAACTAGGTTCGACGGGGACAGGTGAGCAAAGCCCACAGGTAAGTGGGGAACATGGAGACCGGGGAGATGGGTCAAAAACGAGAGGGAGTGTGGGCTATATTGTCAGAGGGAAAGGAGGGTCAGGACAAAACTGGGAGGAAAGATCAAACCAGTATCTTAGATGCCTATATACAAATGCGAGAAGTATGGGCAATAAGCAGGAAGAACTGGAAGTGCTAATAAATAAATACAACTATGACATTGTTGGCATCACTGAAACTTGGTGGGATAATACACATGATTGGAATGTTGGTGTGGATGGGTACAGCTTGCTCAGGAAGGATAGACAGGGGAAAAAGGGAGGAGGTGTTGCCTTGTATATAAAAATGTACACACTTGGACTGAGTTAGAGATGGACATAGGAGACGGAAGTGTTGAGAGTCTCTGGGTTAGGCTTAAAGGGGTAAAAAACAAGGGAGATGTCATGCTAGGAGTCTACTACAGGCCACCTAACCAGGTGGAAGCGGTGGATGAGGCTTTTTTTAAGCAACTAACAAAATCATCCAAAGCCCAAGATTTGGTGGTGATGGGGGACTTCAACTATCCGGCTATCTGTTGGGAAAATAACACAGCGGGGCACAGACTATCCAACAAATTCCTGGACTGCATTGGAGACAACTTTTTATTTCAGAAGGTTGAAAAAGCTACTAGGGGGGAAGCTGTTCTAGACTTGATTTTAACAAATAGGGAGGAACTCGTTGAGAATTTGAAAGTAGAAGGCAGCCTGGGTGAAAGTGAGCATGAAATCATAGAGTTTGCAATTCTAAGGAAGGGTAGAAGGGAGAACAGCAAAATAGAGACAATGGATTTCAGGAAGGCAGATTTTGGTAAGCTCAGAGAGCTGATAGGTAAGGTCCCATGGGAATCAAGACTGAGGGGAAAAACAACTGAGGAGAGTTGGCAGTTTTTCAAAGGGACACTATTAAGGGCCCAAAAGCAAGCTATTCCGCTGGTTAGGAAAGATAGAAAATGTGGCAAAAGACCACCTTGGCTTAACCATGAGATCTTGCATGATCTAAAAAATAAAAAGGAGTCGTATCAAAAATGGAAACTGGGACAGATTACAAAGGATGAATATAAGCAAACAACACAGGAATGCAGGGGCAAGATTAGAAAGGCAAAGGCACAAAATGAGCTCAAACTAGCTACGGGAATAAAGGGAAACAAGAAGACTTTTTATCAATACATTAGAAGCAAGAGGAAGACCAAAGACAGGGTAGGCCCACTGCTTAGTGAAGAGGGAGAAACAGTAACGAGCCTTGTGGATAAGGGTGAGGCTGTGGATGTGGTATACCTAGACTTTAGTAAGGCATTTGATACGGTCTCGCATGATATTCTTATTGATAAACTAGGCAAATACAATTTAGATGGGGCTACTATAAGGTGGGTGCCTAACTGGCTGGATAACCGTACTCAGAGAGTTGTTATTAATAGTTCCCAATCCTGCTGGAAAGCCATAACGAGTGGGGTATCGCAGGGGTCTGTTTTGGGACCGGCGCTGTTCAATATCTTCATCAACGACTTAGATATTGGCATAGAAAGTACGCTTATTAAGTTTGCGGATGATACCAAACTGGGAGGGATTGCAACTGCTTTGGAGGACAGGGTCATCATTCAAAATGATCTGGACAAATTGGAGAAATGGTCTGAGTTAAAGAGGATGAAGTTTAACAAAGACAAATGCAAAGTGCTCCACTTAGGAAGGAACAATCAGTTTCACACATACAGAATGGGAAGAGACTGTCTAGGAAGGAGTACGGCAGAAAGGGATCTAGGGGTTATAGTGGACCACAAGCTAAATATGAGTCAACAGTGTGATGCTGTTGCAAAAAAAGCAAACCTGATTCTGGGATGTATTAACAGGTGTGTTGTGAGCAAGACACGAGAAGTCATTCTTCCGCTCTACTCTGCTCTGGTTAGGCCTCAGCTGGAGAATTGTGTCCAGTTCTGGGCACCGCATTTTAAAAATGATGTGGAGAAATTGGAAAGGGTCCAGAGAAGAGCAACAAGAATGATTAAAGGTCTTGAGAACATGACCTATGAAGGAAGGCTGAAAGAATTGGCTTTGTTTAGTTTGGAAAAGAGAAGACTGAGAGGAGACATGATAGCAGTTTTCAGGTATTTAAAAGGGTGTCATAAGGAGGAGGGAGAAAACTTGTTCACCTTAGCCTCTAAGGATAGAACAAGAAGCAATGGGTTTAAACTGTAGAAAGGGAGGTCTAGGTTGGACATTAGGAAAAAGTTCCTAACTGTCAGGGTGGTTAAACACTGGAATAAATTGCCGAGGGAGGTTGTGGAATCTCCATCTCTTGAGATATTTAAGAGTAGGTTAGATAAATGTCTATCAGGGATGGCCTAGATGGTATTTGGTCCTGCCATGCGGGCAGGGGACTGTACTCGATGACCTCTCGAGGTCCCTTCCAGTCCTAGAATCTATGAATGTATGAAAAAAACACTGTTCTCCACCCCCACCCAGGTTGGCCAGGGAGGCGGCTCTAGCAGGGGGGGCAGGAGGGATTCTGGCAGCAGTGAAGTGGGTTGCGGGGAAGTTGAGATCTTGCCCCAAGTCATCCCAGACACTAATGCTAAGCCACACGATGGCAGCATCTAGTGTCAGTGGAGTCCAAACACTATTTCAACCCCACAGTTTTCGATGAACTTCCCACAAGGGGAGGTGATGAGCACCCCCAGCAACACACACACACACACACACACACAACTCCTGGTGGTGGGAGGGGAACAGGAGAAAGGACAAAAGAAGTAAGAGATGAAGAGAAAG
>NW_027057127.1:0-4000 GCF_011386835.1 Chrysemys picta bellii
CGGGAGTTCCTGAAGGCCTCAGAGGCGCAGCCCCTGCAGTGTCTCAGGCACCTGGCGCAAGTGCCGGATGATGCGGAGCTGGTGCATCACTCTGGCCATGACGTCCTCCTGCTGCAAGGGAACGAAAACCTGTCAGAGACTCAAACGCTCCGAGGAATCAGGAGGAATTAAGGGCAAATGGAACCAGCAGTATTTCCACCCAGCACCTGCCCACCACTGAGGGATGAATTCACCTCCTCAACCCCAGAATGGAGTCTTCTCCTTTCTAGTAACCTCCAGTGTCCACCCCCCTCCTTGTAGGGTGAGTTCCTGCTACCTCCCCCTCGGTGTCCTTGACAGCTGATCCAGGAGGGATTCTGGCAGCAGTGAAGTGGGTTGCGGGGAGGTTGAGATCTTGCCCCAAGTCATCCCAGACACTAATGCTAAGCCACACGATGGCACCATCTAGTGTCAATGGTGTCCAAGCACTATTTCAACCCCACAGTTTTCGATGAACTTCCCACAAAGGGCAACAGAGGGTCCTGTGGCACCTTTGAGACTAACAGAAGTACTGGGAGCATAAGCTTTCGTGGGTCAGAACCTCACTTCTTCAGATGCAAGTAATGGAAATCTCCAGAGGCAGGTATATATCAGTGTGGAGATAACGAGGTTAGTTCAATCAGGGAGGGTGAGGTGCTCTGCTAGCAGTTGAGGTGTGAACACCAAGGGAGGAGAAACTCTTTCTGTAGTTGGATAGCCATTCACAGTCTTTGTTTAATCCTGATCTGATGGTGTCAAATTTGCAGATGAACTGAAGCTCAGCAGTTTCTCTTTGGAGTCTGGTCCTGAAGTTTTTTTGCTGTAAGATGGCTACCTTAACATCTGCTATTGTGTGGCCAGGGAGGTTGAAGTGTTCTCCTACAGGTTTTTGTATATTGCCATTCCTGATATCTGACTTGTGTCCATTTATCCTCTTGCGTAGTGACTGTCCAGTTTGGCCAATGTACATAGCAGAGGGGCATTGCTGGCATATGATGGCATATATAACATTGGTGGACGTGCAGGTGAATGAGCCGGTGATGTTGTAGCTGATCTGGTTAGGTCCAGTGATGGTGTTGCTGGTGTAGATATGTGGGCAGAGTTGGCATCGAGGTTTGTTGCATGGGTTGGTTCCTGAGTTAGAGTTGTTATGGTGCGATGCGTGGTTGCTGGTGAGAATATGCTTAAGGTTGGCAGGTTGTCTGTGGGCGAGGACTGGCCTGCCTCCCAAGGTCTGTGAAAGTGAGGGATCATTGTCCAGGATGGGTTGTAGATCACTGATGATGCGTTGGAGAGGTTTAAGCTGAGGACTGTAGGTGATGGCCAGTGGAGTTCTGTTGGTTTCTCTTCTGGGCCTGTCTTGTAGCAGGAGTCTTCTGGGTACACGTCTGGCTCTGTTGATTTGTTTCTTTATTTCCTTGTGTGGGTATCGTAGTTTTGAGAATGCTTGGTGAAGATCTTGTAGGTGTTGGTCTCTGTCTGAGGGGTTGGAGCAGATGCGATTGTACCTCAGTGCTTGGCTGTAGACGATGGATCGTGTGGTGTGACCGGGGTGGAAGCTGGAGGCATGAAGGTAGGCGTAGCGGTCGGTGGGCTTTCGGTATAGGGTGGTGTTAATGTGGCCATCGCTTATTTGTACGGTGGTGTCCAGGAAGTGGACCTCCCGTGTAGATTGGTCCAGGCTGAGGTTGATGGTGGGGTGGAAGCTGTTGAAAGCATGGTGGAATTCTTCCAGGGCCTCCTTCCCATGGGTCCAGATGATGAAGGTGTCATCAATATAGCGTAGGTAGAGAAGGGGCATGAGTGGACGAGAGCTGAGGAAGCGTTGTTCCAGGTCAGCCATAAAAATGTTGGCATATTGTGGGGCCATGCGGGTGCCCATAGCAGTGCCACTGGTCTGGAGGGTTATATTGTCACCAAATTTGAAATAGTTGTGCGTGAGGATAAAGTCACAGAGCTCAGTAATAAGTTGTGCTGTGTCATCATCAGGGATACTGTTCCTGACAGCTTGTATTCCATCTGTATGCGGGATGTTTGTGTAGAGAGCCTCTACATCCATGGTGGCTAGGATGGTGTTTTCTGGGAGGTCACCAATGCATTGTAGTTTTCTCAGGAAATCTGTGGTGTCACGGAGATAGCTGGGAGTGCTGGTGGCGTAGGGTCTGAGTAGGGAGTCCACATATCCAGACAGTCCTTCAGTGAGAGTGCCAATGCCCGAGATGATGGGGCGTCCAGGATTTCCAGGTTTGTGGATCTTAGGTAGTAGATAGAATAACCCCGGTCGGGGCTCTAAGGCTATGTTGATTTGTTCCTGTGTTAGTGTAGGGAGTGTCCTGAGTAGATGGTGCAGTTTCTTAGTGTATTCCTCAGTGGGATCTGAGGAAAGCGGCCTGTAGAATTTGGTATTGGAGAGTTGTCTGGCAACCTCCTTCTGGTAGTCAGACCTGTTCATGATGACAACAGCACCTCCTTTATCAGCCTCTTTGATGATAATGTCAGGGTGGTTTCTGAGGCTGTGGATGGCATTGCGTTCTGCACGACTTAGGTTATGAGGCAAGCAATGTTGTTTTTCCACAATTTCTGCCGGTGCACGTCGGCGGAAGCAGACTGGTCCAGACTGTCATTTCGACCCTCAGGAGGAGTCCATGTGGAGTTCTTCTTCCTGTGTTGTTGGTGGGAGGGTATCTGTGTATCAGTGCGCTGTTCAGTATTATCATGAAAGTATTCTTTGAGTCGGAGGCGGCGAAAGTAGGCTTCCAGATCACCACAGAACTGTATCATGTTCGTGGGGGTGCTGGGGCAAAAGGAGAGTCCCCGAGATAGGACAGACTCTTCTGCTGGGTTGAGTGTGTAGCTGGATAAATTGACGATATTGCTGGGTGAGTTCGGGGTACCCCTGTTGTGGCCCCATGTGGCAGGTAGGATTTTAGACAGCTTACGGTCCTTTTTCCTTTGTAGAGAGGTGAGGTGTGTAATGTAGATCTCCTGTCTTATTTTAGTAAAGTCCATTTGTGTGGAGGGTTGGTTATTTATGAAAGTCTCCAGGTTGGAGAGCTCTTTCTTGATGTTTTTCTGTTTGCTGTATAGGATGCTGATCAGGTGGTTCCTCAGTTTCTTTGATAATGTATGGCATAATCTCTCACTGTGGTCTGTGCAGTATGTAGATAGCAATGGATTTTTCACCTTCAGTCCATTTGGTATGATGTCCATCCGTTTGCATTTGGAAAGGAAGATGATATCTGTCTGTATTTGTGCAAGTTTCTTCATGAGGTTGATAGATTTCCATTCCATACGGCTAAATGCAGTGCCTTGCATGGTGTCAAGTATCAGAGGGGTAGGCGTGTTAGTCTGAATCTGTAAAAAGCAACAGAGGGTCCTGTGGCACCTTTGAGACTAACAGAAGTACTGGGAGCATAAGCTTTCGTGGGTCAGAACCTCACTTCTTCAGATGCAAGTAATGGAAATCTCCAGAGGCAGGTATATATCAGTGTGGAGATAACGAGGTTAGTTCAATCAGGGAGGGTGAGGTGCTCTGCTAGCAGTTGAGGTGTGAACACCAAGGGAGGAGAAACTCTTTCTGTAGTTGGATAGCCATTCACAGTCTTTGTTTAATCCTGATCTGATGGTGTCAAATTTGCAGATGAACTGAAGCTCAGCAGTTTCTCTTTGGAGTCTGGTCCTGAAGTTTTTTTGCTGTAAGATGGCTACCTTAACATCTGCTATTGTGTGGCCAGGGAGGTTGAAGTGTTCTCCTACAGGTTTTTGTATATTGCCATTCCTGATATCTGACTTGTGTCCATTTATCCTCTTGCGTAGTGACTGTCCAGTTTGGCCAATGTACATAGCAGAGGGGCATTGCTGGCATATGATGGCATATATAACATTGGTGGACGTGCAGGTGAATGAGCCGGTGATGTTGTAGCTGATCTGGTTAGGTCCAGTGATGGTGTTGCTGGTGTAGATATGTGGGCAGAGTTGGCAT
>NW_027057128.1:0-4000 GCF_011386835.1 Chrysemys picta bellii
CCTATGTCACTCTAGGGTGTGAAAAATCCCAACCCAAGGGATATAGTTATATGGATCTAACCCCCCATGTAGACAAAGCTAGGTTGGTGAGAGAGCTTCGCCTGTCAACATAGCTAGTGCCTCTCAGGGAGATGGAATAACTACGCCGATGGGAGAGCTCTCTGCTGTCGGTGTAGAGCGTCTTCATTCAAGTGCTACAGCAGTGTTTTAAGTGTAGACTTGTCCTTAGGCTCCGAAGCCCATATTTTGGCATCTAAGGGTGGGTATTGTAAAAGCACTGAAATGATTTAGGAGCACAAGTCTGATTGAACTTGGCCTGTAAATCCTGGTGAAGGAGAATGGCCGGGTCAAAGCATTCAGCTGCTGTGACTGGGGGCAGTTCGCTCTGTGGGAGGGTGGTGGTGGTTGCAGATAGAAGACAGGCTACTGGCCGGGCAGTTTTATGTCTGAGTTTGTGTTGCTCTCACATTAAGGGTGTTACTAAGATGCTGACTTGTCTTTTTCAGTCTCAGAGAAACAAGCCCAAAACAATCACTCTAATAATTTAGCGGGAGAAAGTAAAGAGCTGGCAACACAGAAATACAAAATCTGATTGACATTGAAAAGAGCAATTGCAATTAAGAAAATATCATGATTTAATTTTTGGAAAAATATTGATTTGTATCAACTTTTCTGGGGGCTCCCCTCACCTCTAGAATGACTCGTCCCCAGCCCTAGGGCTGCTCCGGAAGGTCCGGCCCTGCGAGGGGGAGTTACCTGATGTTTATGGCGATGTTAAAGGTCCTTTGAGCCCTGGCGCTGTCACATGTCTTGGGGACTGTGTGCACCTCCAGCGCAAATGGCGCCTCGCCCGGCTTGGGGAGCACGTTGTACCTCAGGCTGGTCTGAAAGAGAATAAACATTTATCTGTGTATCTCCATCTGTCCATCTCCTCTATCTCCTTCCTTCTGCTCAGTTTCATTCTTTCCTTTATCTCTTCTCTCTCTCTCCCACTTCCCCAACTCTCTCTGTCAACTCTCTCTCCTCCTCACACCTCTTTCCTATTTTCTCCTCCTCTCCCCCATCTCTTCCTCTCTTTTCCTTCCCTCCCTCCCCAATCCACCCCATCTTGCCATCTCCAATGGGAATGAGATGGGCTCCCCTCAGCAGCAGCCTCTCCCTCTCCACTTGCCCCAGGGCCCCATACCTGCACGTAGACACATCCTTCTCCTGTCACCCCCATGCTGTAGTCCCCTGGCACCTCTGGCAGTGCCACACGCTGGAGCAGCAGACGGTTCTTGTGATCCACCTGGAACTGGGACTGGAAGTTCCCTGTGGATTGCAGGGTCACTGTGGATGCTCCTCCGCTCTTGGCATAGGTGGAGACTCCATATCGGGACAGTGCCTGGAGCGCCACCACTGTGTCCTGCCAGACAAGAGATGGGCCCAGGTGCCCAAGGGGATGAATGAGCCATTTCTATGGGCCTGGAGCCCCCACTCCACCGGCTCTTCCTACACTGCAGTGCCCTGATTTTCCCATTTCCACTCCTCACTCCCACAAGCCATTCACTCTATTCCCTTGGGCCCAGATCCTCAAAGGTATTTAAGCACCTTTCTCCCACTGAAAGCAGCCAAGTGTCTAAGTACCTTAGGGAACCTAGGCCTTGGGATCTCTGACACTCCACCACAGGCATCTGAGGGAAGATGCCACCACCCTTGCCCCGAAGGGACAGTTCAGGACCAGGTGAAATAGGAGCTGCCTGTAGCTCATAGAGGACCCTGGTGAGGCAGCCAGAAGGCTCAGTAATGGAGTATGAGAAAGTCTTTCAGCCCTTTGGGTATCAAGCCAACCAGGGAAATGGTGGAACATGGGGCCAATGATTGGTCCTGTCTAGAGAGGTCACTCCCTGAGGTCCCAGCCTCCAAGCACCAGCATGGCCTACGCCTGCTCAAAGGGGTAGGTGGCACCTCCTGTTTTGTTGTCACTCAGGATGATGCTCCCCTCCTCCCTTTCGGGTATGTCCGGCAGTGACTGGCTGCTGCTGCTTCTCTGGGAAGGCCTCTGCTCCTGAGCTGAATTGGCCTGGCTGGATGGGGTCAGTGCTGGGGGGAGCTGGGGATGGCACTGCACTACCTTGTGAGTGCTCAGGGTGACTCTTCTGTCCTCCATACACAGGAGCATCACTTGTCCAGTCTCCTGCCTCATTAGCCCCCCTGGGCCTGTGGGTATCTGATGTAGCCATGCTCCATGCTGTGACTATCCTATGATCTAAACTAAACTATACAGCCAGGAGACTGCCACCCCTTCCCTCTCCCCAGGTCAGCCTTCCCCTCCCCCTGGATTACTTGTCTGTCTCTTGCCCTCTCCTGTCTGCCTCCCACTCCTGCCCTGCGTGTCTGAGGCTGGGGATGGGAACAGCTCACCTGGGTGGAGGAGAAGCCCCCATTGGGATTCTGCTGCTTGCTGATCCACTTTGCAATTTGAGCTGCTAATGACAGGTCATCTTGGGATGGTGCCGGCTGAGTGGTGAGGTAAGTGAGGAGCACATAGGACGTCATCTCCACCTCGGCGGAAGGAGCACGGGGGTGATAGAAGGGGAGATCGGCTTTCGGCTCCTTCCCAGGCCTCTGCCAGTGAATGGAGCCATCTGCAGCGGGAGAAGGGAGAGGGAGGGCAGGAGAGAAGGAAATACAGATGCTTAGTACATGACATTTCTAAGGGGGTTATTGACCTTCTGCTGTTGTGGGTGGGAGAACAGAGCCCCCTGTGCTCGTTTGGCATGTTGACATGAGACGTGAAAGGATTAAATAGTCCCTCACTTGCTGGTCGAGTGGATTTATACAAACCTTGTGGTACGAACACTCAGTGACTAATCAGGCTGCCACCTCTGTGCCTACATCCCCTTTATCTTATGAAGGCACATCCCAGGAATGGACAGTAGCAGCCTTTATTGGGCTCTAAAAAAGTGTGAGGTCGCTAAGTGGCCCCAGGCGCTCAAGGCCGAAGGGTTACAGCAGTGACGGTTACACCCCACTCCAGTGGGGTGAAGAGCCCATAAGTCCTTTTCTTACCAGCACAGTCCCAGTTCTTCCTGGGATTTCCCGGGACACCAGGACCTTATTTTGGGCCCCCGGGAATGATCTGTTTTTTCATTTTATCAGTCCAAACATCAGTCTTCTCCTCTTCGTTTGTCTCTTGCTGTAGGGAGCAGACATCACTCTGTGCTGACCAGGGGCCATCGCTCCCATGGAACGAGTGTTCAGAGCGAGGAGCAGTGCTTGGAGTGAGGAATGGAGCGGAGCCAGCAAAGACACCGGCAGAGCTGTGCTATTGCTCAGTGGGAACGATACCATTTGGTCAGGGTTTCACGATATGCTCACTCACAGCACTGAGGTGTGGGGGGTGGGACTCTCAGATACATCTGTGTCACTGAAAAGTTAGGCACCGGCAGTCCCGGCCCCAGCTCTCGTTTTGAAAAAGTTCCCTTTGTCTTTATATGAATATTTCAGCGCCTTAAGAAAAGCAACAATCAAACCATCCCCACAGGAACTTGCCCTAGGGAAAGGGGACCCAGGCCCAAATCTCCTCTCCCTGGTGATGACCTCTATGTACTGGGAGCTGTAAGGCATCTCCCAGTGTCCTAAAATGTGCCCCCTTGATGCTTCTCTCCATGTAATGCCCCTTGGACCAAACCATCCTCTGCCTGACCTGCTGCCCCCTGAGCTGCTCTCGGTGCTGGCCCACCCCTGGGCTGCTGTAGCCAACAGAGCCTGGGGCGGGGGGGGGGGGAGGAAGCTAGATGTCACTGAGCTGCTTCCTCCCCCAGCAACAGGCTCCCTCCTCAAAATGGGCGACAGTCCTGGGGGGGCGGGGGGGGGGGGGGGACAACAGGAATCCTCCTGAGGCAAAGGGGGAGAGGAGGGTAGCGACACCTGGACCCAAAGGAGCAAGGAGAGGGAGAGGGAAGGAGAAACCAGGGGAGAAGGAAAGAAAAACCTTGGGTGAGAGATCCTAGGGAGG